>NW_023461963.1:0-21916 GCF_013731165.1 Rhagoletis pomonella
GGGCACCGAAAAGTTATTGGTTTAATCTGAGATTATTTTATAATTGCACATTAACGAGGGACGAATTTTGTACGGATAATTACAGATTAGGGAGTTAAGCTCCTTATATATAAACCTAATATGTATATGCAGAAATTAATGCCACCTCTTTTTCTATATTGCGTAAAAATAGCTCACTAGAATAAAATGAGGTTTAATTTTTACCATGGGAGCGTGTTTAAACCGTGTTTCTAGAGTTTTTGATTTTTTTGATTATGAGACTTTTGCAGTTCGATTTATAAAGGGTTCGCTAAATTGTAAACGTATTCATATGTATATATGTACTAATGTGCTCTCGCAACACACGAGTGAATTCATCCATATGCATGTACAATATACCCAACAAACATTTAGATTTGAGCTGAATTTGAGGTTAAGATGAGAAATAAGGTATTTCTCAAATCTCGAACGTTGTTTTTCAACAGTACCTCAACATAGCATCATAGCGTTCTCAACAAAAGGGCATTTTTCTTTGTATGCGAATATGACTGTTTCTCCAGTTGAGAAAAAGCTAGTTCTAAACTTGAACTCCAATGTGATTCTCCAATCGGCCTCAAAAATACATACATATCATTGAAATTCTGAAATTAAAATAATCTATAACGTTTTGATTGAAACGACATAGATAAATTTAAATATTCATTTTTTTATTCCTTTTGTAATATTTAGTTAATCAATGTCGTATTAAAATAATTCTCCTTAAAATTTAAGGGTTTTAATGCTTCCCTTTTTCTGTCTACAGTCCGACAGTACGTCTACCACTTGATTCACTTCGCGTTTTATTTTCTTTGAAGACATTCAGGGTATTCATCAAACGCATAAATGCCTCGTAACCGCGTAAAAGTGGTAAATAAACCGGTTTTCCATACAAAATTTAGTAAGGTTTATGAGGTATTTACGCGTTTAGGTGAATTGCCCTCTTGTTTACTTTTTGTTGGTAATCTTCCTCATAATATAGCCTCAGTTTTTCACTTGATAATTAAAAACTCGCTTCACTCTCACTCTTAACATATCTACGCGCCCATTTTATACTTCCAAATTCATATTTTTTGCCATCGTTGCCACTTGCATATACTTGTATATCGATGGCTGAGTGGAATATCGACCTATCTCGGCAGCGAGTTTGAAATCGCCCCATCTCAGAAAAAGTTTGAAGAACGTCCTACTTTAGTATATGATTGAAGAACGCCCTATTTCAGAGTTTTATTGAAAACCACCCTATCGCAGAATTTGGATGAAGAACGCCCTATCTCAAATGAAAATACGTTGAAAATGCCCTGAGGTAGGGCGTTTTTCAACCGAGTTAAGAGATAGGGCGTTTTTCAATCAAATTCTAAAATAGTGCGTTCTTCAAACAAATTCGGAAATACGGCGTTGTTGGAAAGTTTTCTGAGATAGGGCGTTTTCGAACTGGTTGCCGAGATAGGATAGAAAAAATATACCCCTATTTTTTTTTTGAAATCAAAAAATATTTAGAGGGCGCTCAAAGCGCCCAAAGTTGTCCATGTATTTTATATGGAGGAAAAAAACTTTTTGTAGAAATGGTATAGAATTCTTAATAAATATTTTGCTATCGGAAAACTCTGTTTACCTGCGGGAGATTCTCAGTAATAATACCCAATTGTTTATTTAACCATTTTTTCTTCGCAACTATAATTTATAGGTCTCAACTAAAACCCACAAAAACCCCGAAAAATGCAATAGGCGGACCAATAAAAAATCGTTAGTATTAAAAAATGGTTAAATCGACAATTGGGTATTATTATTGAAAGTCTCCTGAAGAGAACCAGAGTTTTCCGATCGAAAGATATTGATTTTCAAGAATTCTATACCATTTCTACGAAAAGTTGTTTTTTTTTTCTCATATAAAAATACATGGAAAACTTTGAGCGCTTTTTGTTTTCCAAATAAAAAATAGGGATCTATTTTTTGATATAGAAAAATCCTGAGAGCATTACAATTCCGACTTTACTGTTTTTGGACCACCCTAATGTACATACACGCATATATATGTATGCACTGCGCTGTCAATTTACCAAAGTACTCATATGGGCGTGTGGGCATCATTCACACTCTGCTCAATTTCTTATTAAACTGGATTTTAAGTTGTTTAACCACACTTCGATAAAGCTAAAAAAGTATTAACCGGTTTGGAAATGAACGTGGCTTAGCTCGATGCAAGTCTTCAAAAGTTGGAATCACAGACAAAGAAAAATAGTTTGTATTCAGTTGCGGTACAGTGCAGAAGAACGGTGACAAAACGCTCCGATTTATTATTGCAACATTTAAGGCTGTGAATATTAGTGAAGAAAATCAAAAAACCAAAACTTTTTGAAAATGAAACAGAAATTTATGAATTTGGCGCTAGGTACCCTAACACTATTTGTTGCAGCAGAAAGTGAGTGATTTACGGATTTCATATATTTATATTAAATTATCTTTCTCATATACATATGTATGTATGTATAGCTGTGAGTATAATAAAAGTAGCAAAATTCAAAATGATGATGCTGGCAATCTAAAATGCTCTAAAAAACTAACGGTAATTTTAAGCAACGTGAAACCTGCACTTTATTTTTTATAGGTACTAGGTTGTTTCCGGCACAATCCGAACCGGGTCCGGTAATTAGAGAGTGAACGAAAAGTTTGCTCTCTAAAATGGTACAATGTCCAGAATTACGGGAAACGCAAAAAACCACATTTGGTTCCCAGAATTTGAGAAACCGTTGAATTGAATTTTGGTTTCACCATTTTGATTGTAATTGATAAACAAGTACATATACACACATAAAAAGACTGAAAATATATCAACAAGCCATTCACTATTCCTTAAAATCACAAAGCAAATGCAAGCAACATGTAAACAACACAACAGCTGGAATGTACTTTGACACTTTATTCATTTTTTACCTGGAGAAAAAGTCTGGGCTGTTTAGGGTAGGAAGAAGAAAACAGTTACGATCCAATACGTTCGTTTGAGTACGGGATTCATTTCTGGGCTGTTTTAGAATCCCGCGGCATCCCGCGTTGAGTACGGGAAAGAACCCATGAGTTGAATGGACTGCAAAACTGCATACTCAAATGTTTCGAAGCTATCAAATTATAAAACTCGAAAATTTGATGAACATTTCTTGATTAAGTTTTGTTAACTTGGTGCAAGCTTTGAAACTTCTATTTACATATGTTGTTTCTGTCATAGTTCGAACTTTATTTTACATTAAAATTATTATAAAGTAATAGATAATCACAAATTTCCAACAACATCATTTTGTATTATTTCACTTGCAGCTAGATGTATGTACTAGTAATGCCCGTATTAGCGGAAAATTGTGATCCCGGGATTTCGGAATATTTTTAAAGTAATCCCAGGAGACATAACTTTTATGAGTATGAGTAAAAATTCAATAACTGAAAACATTTAAACATACCGTAAAATAAATCTATTTAAAATTTACGACAAACTGATTTTAAAAATCACGTACATATTTATTAATACAGACAAATCTTAAAGTATCTGGTAAATTTTTAAATTGTATTTAAAAAGCTATGTGATTGTGGAATAAAAATACATAAAAGATACACAAAAATAAAACCTCTTGACGTGTTTATTTTAGTCAATAAAAGAAACATAAGTAATGGTATATAACTAAAGTCATATTAAAAAAGATTAATTATTATAATTGCATTTACAATGCGTACGTATGTAAGAGCAGCAAAGCATTCAAAGTGGAGTCTTCTAATCTTAACCTGAACATGTTACATACAAAACCTACTGATGAAAAACATTTTTCGGCCTCAACACTTGCCGGCTGAACTGTAGGTAATCATAGCCATTTGAACATAATTACCCCTATCTCCTCCATTACAAAATATTTCACAACTTATTTTACCAGCTTTTTTGCCTGATTTGTAAAAAAAATTAAAAAATAAAAGCTTACTCCGTACGGCTGAATGAGTTGATTTATTTGTAAATATTACCTAGTAATCAAGTTTCCAATTCAAAGCAATTTACGCCATATTGTACAACTGCATTAAAACAAGTTTCTTGGAAATTGAAAGGCTTTTATTGTAATCAATTCGATATTTAAAATTCTAGAGATCCCGGGATTAATACAGGCAAATCCCGGAATTTTCGGAACCTAAAAAGCACTGATATCCCTAGAATGTACTAGCGACATAGTTTTCAGTTATACACATTTATATCGAGTTGTTGATTCCCCATACGTTGGTTGAAATGAAAGTGAGAAATACATTTTTATACTACTTGGTTATGTTTTTCATAATTATAACAATATATAATAATTTTTAGAAGTTAGTTCCACTTCTTCTTCTTATCCGCTATGTTAGCTATCTGACAGAAAACGTGTTTCGTATTTTTTGTTGTACCAAGTTTAAAAAAAATACAGCTTTTGACGTTGGAAAAATAAAACAAAGGAACGCCAAACATATTAAAGATATTTTTTAATATTTTTAAATAATTTTCTTCACACAAAATTAAGAAAAATTAACTGCTGCTTCCATGGATATGGAATAGGTAAAAGGACGCAGTTATAAGAACCACCGCACACCACAGAATTTATCGGCCGCCTGGTTAAATAGTAGGGCTCACTTGAAATATGTACCCTGTAGGATATCGGAATAGACTTAGAGCACACCAAAAACTAGACTGCAAGTGATTGTAAGTAGTCCAAAGTTTGGTCCTGGAACATGTAAAATTCTATTTACATTTAACATTGAATGTCCTAGGCTCGGACCAATTGTCCGCTTCTGCATTACATTGTAACCAATTTTGGGAGGAAAAAAAAAACACAAAAATAAAATTTGCGCCAGCTGCGATTCGAACTGGGGTTCTCTGATTTTCTTAGCGGATACTCCACTACACGCCAACGCCGCACATGAAAATTAGTTGGCTAAGTGCCTACATATATGCCTGACATTGTAACCAATTTTATAACAAACCTCATACCTTATGCATTACATTCTGACCACTTTTAGAACAATTCACCTGTTTTACAGTACATTGCTTTAAATTTTTGGACAATCTTTGGTCTAGATACCAAACTACTATGCCTACGACTATATTTTTCAAACAATTGGAACAATCTTTACTTCAGGGTACATGAAGATTTATGGCGGTGCGCACACTACACAACCTTACTCGCTCCGACCAAGTAGTTGTAGAGCAATGGCAAGACTGGCGAGCCCAACTAAATCGGTGGCCGATAAAGTCCGTGGTGTGCGATGCATCTAAAACGTTTTAAACAAGAAATATTGCCGTCACATTTTCGGTTTTATGATTTTTATTCATGTAATTAGCAGTGGCATGTATGTATTAAATACGTATACATATGTATATTAAAAACGAAGTGATCAGTTATGAAATATATAAATCTTTACATGTTCTTTAAAAAATATCTAAAATAACGAGTGAAAATCCCCAAGTTCTATATCATAGCAGTGGCCACATTTTGTGTTTGTCACAGACACGGTTTATATCAAAAATTTTGAAGTGAAACTACCTTCCAAAAATTATTGAATCATGATTATAACTATAATGCGATTTAGAAATATACTGAGCGAACGGGAATTCCAAAAATATAGAGTATAATAAAAAAACGTGTCATATAACCTTGTACTACTCGTTATTGTGAGACATATATGTACTACAAATGATGAAACTGAAGATTTAACATAAAAATAAGTGATCAAAAACTTGTTTGATCGTCCTCATTTCACTAAGCAACAGAAAATCAGCAAGCAAGCAATTAGCATAGAAATTGTAACTTTGCATAGCTGTCGTGTTTGTGGACATGTATGTACCAATGTATGTATGTATATACTTATGTATGTATATAAGCACATATTATCATTAACTATTTAGTGCAGATACTTAAATACATACATACTAGCATAAACAGAAAATTTACATATCCACATACATAATTAAGTGGGATTTTGTACATATGGACTTTGGCATACATACTGTAAGAGTATATAGTATACCTGCACTAAACATTAAGTTAAGTTATTGTAAACTAGACATACGGTGTTTTGTGTCTATATCATTAGTGACAGAGTTATGGGTCTAGCCCTTAAGGCATGACCGACATGGAACTCAATGTAGTCAGCGTAGAAAAGATTTCACTGATGCAGCCAAAATGCATAGAAATGTACATCGATTTTTTTCGATGCATCGAAGAGCATACATCGATACATGGATTTGCATGGAATTTTTAGATAATGTTTCACAACAAAGTATGTTATTAGCAAAATTATACAACGTCAGAAATAAATTAATAATAAATAATAGGGAATTTACATGATTCAACTTTCACAGGCAATTAGTTGAATCAAAAGTTGAACGAAAGTAGGCAGCCGACCAACTTCATTGAAAGGCCGTTTACACCAGGCGATTGTTGCTTTCAACTAAAAGTTGCCTGAAAAATCTCCTAATAATAATAATAATAATAATCTTAATAAGTATTGCAACCCTGGTTAGCAGTAAGCAATACAGAGATTGGTGTTATTGGGCGCGTTCATAAGACGTAGCTGTTTAGCTCAACTGCTACGAAACTTCTGGCAATTGTTGGGCCCAACAATTACGTCTTAGAAACGGCTTGATGAATATGCTGCCACATGAACAGCTGATAAATGTAAACAAATGAAATTGCAACAAATAGAGATAGTTGCGCCGAACTATTAAGAATTCAACGCTGAGCGGCCGCCGTGTTGAAAAAATCGTTCAATGTTACAATGAATTAAACAGTGGGAAATTATATACCAAACATCTTTAAAACATATATTTAGAAACTTAGTATTATTATAAAATATTCTACTTATTTCATCACATCTCTTCTTCTTCTTCTTAATTGGCGCTGTAACCGCCTAAGCGATTTTGGCCGAGTCCAAAACAGCACGCCAGTCATTTCTCTTCTGTGCTAACTGACGCCAATTGGAAATGCCAAGTGAAGCCAAGTCCTTCTCCACCTTGTCTTTCCAACGCAGAGGAGGCCTTCCTCTTCCTCTGTTACCAGCATCGCGGCCCACGTTGAATATTTTCAGAGCAGGAGCGTTTCTGTCCATCCGAACGACATGGCCAAGCCAGCGGAGCCGCTGAATTTTAATTCGCTGCACTATGCCTATATCGTTGGAAAGCTCATACAGCTCATCGTTAAATCGTCTGCGATATTCGCCATCACCAACGCGTAAAGGTCCGTAAATCTTTCACAGAATCTTTCTCTCGAAAACTCCAAGAGCCGCCTCATCAGATGCTTTCATAGTCCATGCCTCCGCGCCATACACCAGCACAGGCATGATGAGTGACTTATAGAGTGTGATCTTTGTACGACGAGAGAGGACTTTACTTCTCAATTGCCTACTCAGCCCAAAGTAGCACTTGTTGGCAAGAGTGATTCACCGTTGGATTTCAAGGCTGACATTATTATTGGTGTTAATGCTGGATCACAAATAAACGAAGTCGTCTACTTTTTCAAACTTGTAACTGTCAACAGTGACGTGGGTGCCAAGACGCGTATGCTCTGTCTGTTTGTGTGATGACACAAACACATGACTGTTGATGTGATGTTTGTCCTCGTTCACCACCAGACCCATTCGCTTTGCTTCTCTATCCAATTCCGAGAAGGCAGAACAGACGTAGCCCTTGTTTTTACCGATAATATCGATGTCGTCGGCATACGCCAGCAATTGTACGCTCTTATAAAGTATTGTGCCTGAGCGGTTCAGTTCTCCAACATCAGATTAAAGAAATCACACGAAAGGGAGTCCCCTTGTCTGAAACCTCGTTTGGTATCAAACGGCTCGGGGAGGTCCTTCCCTATCCTGACGAAGCTGGTGGTATTACTCAACGTCATTTTACACAGCCGTATTAGTTTCGCGTGGATACCAAATTCAGACATCGCGGCATAAAGGCAACTTCTCTTCGTGCTGTCGAAAGCGGCTTCGAAATCGACAAATAGATGGTGTGTGTCGATCCTATTCTCGCGGGTCTTTTCCAAGATTTGGCGTATTGTGAATACCTGATCTATGGTGGATTTTCCAGACCTAAAGCCACACTGATAAGGTCCAATCAGCTCGTTGACGGTGGGCTTCAGTCTTTCGCACAATACGCTCGATAAGACCTTGTAACCTATGCTTAGAAGGCTGATTCCGCGGTAGTTGGCGCGTATGGTGGGGTCGCCTTTCTTGTGGATTGGGCAGAGCGCACTTAAATTCCAGTCGTCGGGCATGCGTTCATCTGACCATATTCTGCATACGAGCTGATGCATGCACCTCATCAGCTCCTCGCCGCCGTACTTGAATAGCTCGGCTGGCAGGCCGTCAGCTCCAGCAGCTTTGTTGTTTTTCAGCCGCGTAATCGCTATTCGCGTGCAATTGCTGGCTTATGCCGATGATATCGACATCATCGGTAACAAAAACCGCGAAGTCTGTTCTGCCTTTTCCAAGTTGGATAGGGAAGCAAAGCGCATGGGTCTGGTGGTAAACGAGGACAAGACGAAGTATCTCCTGTCATCAAACAAACAGTCAGCACATTCGCGCCTTGGCTCCCACGTCACTGTTGACAGTTACAATTTCGAGAAAGTAGAGAATTTCGTTTACTTGGGAACCAGCATTAACACCGATAATAATGTCAGCATTGAAATCCAACGTAGAATCACTCTTGCCAACAAGTGCTACTTTGGACTGAGTAGGCAATTCAGGAGTAAAGTCCTCTCTCGACGTACGAAAACCACGCTCTATAAGTCACTCATCATGCCCGTGCTGGTATATGGCGCAGAAGCATGGACAATGACAACATCCGATGAGGCGGCTCTTGGGGTGTTTGAGAGAAAGATTTTGCGGAAGATTTACGGTCCTTTACGCGTTGGCGACGGCGAGTACCGCAGACGATGGAACGATGAGCTGTATGAGCTTTACAACGATATGGACATAGTGCAGCGAATTAAAATACAGCGGCTCCGCTGGCTTGGTCATGTCGTTCGAATGGACACCGACGCTCCAGCTCTGAAAGTATTAAACTCGGAACCCGCTGGTGGTAGCAGAGGAAGAGGGAGACCCCCACTGCGATGGAAAGATCAGGTGGAGAAGGACTTGGCTTCACTTGGCGTTTCCAATTGGCGTCAGTTGGCACAGAGGAGAAACGACTGGCGTGCTTTGCTGAACTCGGCCAAAATCGCTTAGGCGGTTACAGCGCCAAAAAAGAAGAAGAAGAATCGCTATTCGTACCTCGTCATAGTCAGGCGGTGGAACAGCTACTCCATCATCATCGACTGGGAACTCGGGTTCGTCTTCTTCAGTAGGTTATAAAAGTGTTCCCTCCACAATTTAGGTATATTCGGGACATCGGTCACTAGGTCGCCATTGTTGTTCTTACATGAGTTCGCCCCGGTCTTGAAACCTTCCGTAAGTCGCCTAACCCTCTGGTAGAATTTTCGGGCGTTCTTCCTGTCGGCCAACATCTCAAGCTCTTTGCACTCACGTATTTCGCCCTCTCTCTTCTTATTGCGGCAAATACGTCTCGCTTCCTTCTTCAGTTCTCTATAACGGTCCCACATGGCTCGCGTTGCGCCCGATCGCAGCGTGGCCCTGTAGGCGGCATCTTTTTTCTCTGCGGCTTCTTGACATTCCTCATCGTACCAGTTGGTCTTTCGGGCTCGCTGAAATCCAACTACTTCTTCGGCGGCGGTACTTAATGATCGGGAAATGTGGTTCCACTGCTCGCGTACGTCGGATTGTTGAAGAGTGCTCTTAGAGAGCAGGTGTGTGAGTCGAGTGGCGAATAAATTGGCCGTCTGTTGTGATTGCAGCTTTTCGACGTTAAGCTTTCCTTGCATTGTTGGGCGCACATTTTTTGCTACACAGAGGCGGGTGCGTATCTTGGCTACAACAAGATAGTGGTCCGAGTCGATGTTTGGCCCTCGGAGTGTACGTACGTCCAAAACACTTGAAGCATGCCTTCCGTCTATCACAACATGATCGATTTGGTTTCTCGTTTTACGATCTGGAGACAGCCATGTAGCTTGGTGGATGTACATATGCTGGAACCTAGTACTACATATTACCATATTTCGGGCCCCGGCGAAGTCGATCAGCCTCAGTCCGTTATCGGACGTTTCGTCGTGGAGGCTGAATTTTCCGACAGTGGCGCCAAAGATCCCTTCCTTGCCCACCTTGGCATTAAAATCGCCAAGCACGATTTTGACATCGTGTCGGGGACAGCGCTCATATGTACGTTCCAAGCGCTCATAGAAGAGATCCTTGGACGCCTCATCCTTCTCTTCCGTAGCGGCATGGGCGCAGATGAGCGAGATGTTGAAGAATCTAGCTTTGATGCGGATTGTGGCTAGACGTTCGTCCACCGGGGTGAACGGCAGTACTCGGCGACGGAGTCTCTCTCCTACCATGAATCCAACACCGAATTTGCGCTCCTTTACGTGGCAACTGTAGTAGACGTCGCAAGGCTTCACGCTTACTTTTCCTTACCCCGTCCATCCCATTTCTTGGATGGCAGTGATGTCAGCCTTTGTCTTCCCGAGGACATCAACCAGCCGGGCAGAGGCACCTTCCCCATTAAGGGTCCGGATATTCCAGGTGCATACCCTTAAATCATAGTCCTTTATACGTTTGCCGTGGTCGTCATCAGAAAAAGGGGGTCTCATCCGAGGCTGTTTTTTTTTTCATTGGGCGGGGTTTTAACGTGGCGGGACCCAAACCCAGCGCACGCGAAGTTTTACGCCTTCTCACTTTAGCTCGCTCCCAAACGGGTGTTTGGTTGCTACCCAGAGGATACGTGGATATAAATATCCGGACGTTGTGAGCTGCGATTTAAACCGTACGCACAAGAATCGCTTCTGGCCACTCCCAGGTGAATGACAGTCAAAAGTTTTCCACTTCTGCGCACGGAACCATCCTCCACACACATCATCGCATCAGTAATATAAAATACAATAAATTTGTTTGCAACTGCCACCTAACGAAGCGGCGTTAAATTTAATATAAGCGGCGTAAGTCTTTTCGATCAGCTGTTTAGGCTAAGCCCAGGTGGAAAGTTGCCAACTGTTGAGCTGAGCGGAACCACTCAACTGTGCGTTTCTAAGACAAATAGCCAACGGTTGGGCAACAGCTACGTCTTATAAACGCGCCCATTTATATCTTAATCAGTCGACCGAGTACAACCAAGGCGAAGGTGTAAGTTTTGTTTAACTTAAAGGTCATTTATGCAAGACCTAGACATGACCTGACTTGAAAGCATTATATCTGGAAAATCAGCAGCGCGTGTTTGTAGTTACCTAAAAAAAACCAACTTCACTTAGAAACTTGGAGAACTATAGATTTTTGATTTCTAAGTTAAATTTCTAAGTGTAAAGAGAGCCGTGGGAGAATCATGCTGCCACATCATTTTTTCACATATCTGTAATAAAATTCCTCTAAATATGCCACACAAATATGATATTTTGTATAAATGAAATTCATCAAGCAATCGAAAAACAAACTTCCAAATAAAGACAGAAAATAAAATAAAAACAATCACAATTTGATACGCTTGGACACATTTATTCAATTGGAATTTTTATTCCATTTTACCCAAATCAAATTAAACGTTTAAGGCGCGTTCACCGATCATGTCCGGAGTCCGGACAACTTTTTATTTGCTCTCAATACATTTTTGTTGGAGAGGGTGCTGAAGTACGGTTCACCGTTCATTTCGGCACATTTTATTTTGTTCTGTAGCAAATAGCTGATTATATTGTTGCCTACATATGATTTTGAGGGCAAATAATACATGCAATTGGCTGCAAACGCATATAAAGGGAGAACGAGGCAACCCGAATCATCAAGTCGTTCGGACCGAAAATCAAAATCAATTTGATTCGAACAAAGAGTGTTCAGAAAATTTGTGTCGTGTCTCAGTGAGACAAGGTGGGAAAGGCACGCGTAAAATTACTAAAAGTGTCCGACACGAACGGTGAATCCGCCTTTAAAATTTTGCGTGCACAAATTCAAATGCTGAGGATAAAAAAAAGGAGAAAAGGCAATAGATGACACGGAGAGGAATCGTTTCTAACTTTCTAGGTAAGTCAAGTCAAGTCTAAGTCTTGCATAATCCAGTTTTTAGACGTGATTACTCAGCGTGTCACCTATTAGTTGAGTTCCCCAACTTTTCTGGGTTAAAACCTGTAAAACCGTCAAAAAGCAAAAGAAGCAGAGAACCGAGTACGGGAGTAAAACCTGTAAAACCGTCAAAAAGCAAAAGAAGCCAGAGAACCGAGTACGGGAACGCTTTCTGGTAAATTCCAGTAAATTTTGCAACTTCTTGCGAGTTAGGGATCGCAACTATTGTTTGATTCTCAGCACTTGTATTTATTTGTACATGTACAATTTTAAACGTTTAATTTGTTTTTACACCAAAATTTATACAAATTTACAATTAAAATAAATGTATTTACGCGGACCAAATTGTGATTGTTACAAGCTTTTTTATATTTTATTTTTTGTCTTTATTTGAAAGTTTGTTTTTCGATTGCCAGATGAATCACATTTATACAAAAAATTATACATATTTGTGTGGTATATTTGTAGGGATTTTATTAAAAAATTAAATGGCAGCATGATTCTCTCACGCCTCTCTTTTTAGTTAGAAATTTAACTTAAAGCTGCGTTATGCAAGACTTAGGGTCTGATTATGCATACTTCGCATAACTTCGCACAACCATTTGTACCAGTGCCCTAAAAGTACAGCTTAAGAAGATGTGAAGCAAAATCTAAACTCAACAGATCGCTAAGTTTTTAAAAGGTCTGCTAATTTCTGGGTAATGGAATACATACGAAGTTGTGCGAAGTTATGCGAAGTATGCATAATCAGACCCTTATGGTCTGATTATGGCAACTTAACGTAACTTACGGCTCTCTCTTAAAAATTCTGTTATATGGGTGTTGCTTATATTTGAACAGTCGAAACTTAACGTAACTTAATGCCACGTCGAAATCTGTTTCATTTTGATTCTCTAAGTACTACGTTGCGTTAAGTTAAGTTAAGTTGCCATAATCAAGCTTTTGGACTTGACTTACCTAGAAACTTAGACGTGATTACTCAACGTGTCACCTATTACCTTTTCTCTTTGTGTTCATTCTAAGCACTTGTATTTGTACACGTAAAATTGTAAACGTTTAATTTGTTTCTACGCCAAAATTGATACAAAATTACCATTAAAATACATGTATTTACTTGAATCAAATTGTGATTGTTATACCTTTCATGAGCATGAAATGGTATTATAACTTTGGTCCGATGTTTGTAAGTACCAGAACAAAAAGAGATAGACCCATTAAAATGTATACTTATATGATCAGAACGTCGAGCTGAGTTGATTTAACCATGTCCGTCTGTCCGTCTGTCCGTCTGTCTGTCTGTTTGTATGCAATCTAGTCTCTCAGTTTTCGAGATATCCGTATCAAATTTGGTATGTGGTTGTATTTTTATAATGTATTAATCATTTGTCGGAACCGGAAGAATCGGACCACTATAACATATAGCTCCCATACAACTGATTGTTCAGATATGAGATTTTTCGTTATAACTTCTCCATTTATGCAGCTACGAACATGAAATTTTGCAGTACTTGCACCCATTATCAACAGAATACTTACAGTGAAAATTACAAAGATCGGGTCACTATAACCTATAGCTCCCATACAACTGATTGTTCAGATATAAAATTTTTCGTTATAACTCCTCCATTTATATCGCTAGGAACAGGAAATTCCGCACTGTTTTCAATAATTATCAACAGAAAACTTACAGTGAAAATTAAAAAGATCGGGTAACTATAACCTATAGCTCCCATACAACTGATTGTTCAGATATGAGATTTTTCGTTATAATTCATCCATTTATGTAGCTAGGACCATGCAATTTCGCGCTGTTTTCACTCATTATCAACAGAAGACTTACAGTGAAAATAACAAAGATCGGGTCACTATAACCTGCAGACCCCATGCAACTGATTGTTCAGATATGAGGTCTTTTATCATAACTCCTCCATTTATGCAGCTAGGAACATGAAATTTCGCACCACTTTCACTCATTATTTACAGAATACTTATAGTGAATATAACAAGGATCGGTTGACTACAACATATATCTTCCATACATCTGATTGTTCAGATATGGGATTTTACGGTAAAACTCCTTTATTTGAACAGCTAAAACCGATAAATTTCGTAAGATATTTTATAAATAATAATACAAAGTCTACTGAGAAAATCATATGCTGTATAAGCTTTATCTACTATAGCACTGATTGTTCAGATACCAGTTTTTGCCATATATCTCCTTTATGTAGGAAACTAAACCCAATAAATTGTGTTACCGGTTTACATACCGATCACATAGCAGTGAAAATCACTTAGATTGGTGCCATATAAAGTATATCTTCCATACCTCTGATTGTTTAGATGCGATTTTTTATATAAGAATGTAACTCCTCTATCGATGTAAGCAGATGTATTCAAAAGCAGTAATCTGTCAAAGTAAAATTTGCAGATGTTCATGAAAGGTATGAAGCCTTCGGCATAGCCGAAGACAGCGCTGCTCTTACTTGTTTTTATTTTATTTTTTGTCTTTATTTGAAGGTTTGTTTTTCGATTGCCAGATGAATTACATTTATACAAAAAATTATATTTGTGTGTAATTTTTGTAGGGATTTTATTAAAAAATGAAATGGCAGCATGATGCTCTCACGGCTCTCTTTGTACTTAGAATTTTTAATTAGAAATAAAAAAATCTATAGTTTTCAAAGTTTCTAAGTGAAGTTGTTTTTTTTTTTGGGTAACTACATGTGTATACATACACGCTCTGCTCATTGCCAGATATACAATTTTCAAGTCAAGTCAAGTCTAAGCTCGCATTACTGAGCTTTTAGAAATTAAAAATCTATAGTTCTCCAGGTTTCTAAGTAAAGTGGTTCTTTTGGGTAACTACACACACGCTGCTCATTTGCCAGATATACAATTTTCAAGTCAAGTCAAGTCTAAGTCTTGCATAACTGACGTTTTATATAATGTGTTTATGTGTACTTACAGTCCTGAAGATGACCTCAGATTGAAGTCGAAATATCGGCATTAAAAATAAATGAACTAAATAAAAATTACATAAGTTTAAAGGCAGATAGACAAAAACAAACGATAATATATTTCAATAAAAGTCGGCAAAAGATAAATTTTATATGTACATACATAGTACCTAAATAATGGGAGTTGGAAAAGGGGCGGCTGGTACTATAGGGCCTAGGGCGGACAAGACTGCAAGTCCGCCACTGCATGCATATGTGTGTATATGTGGAATAGCGTAGAAATGCAAATTGCCGCAGTTTAATTTCTTATTAATTTTACTACAGAAAATGTTTCGATATTGACATAAGAATAAATAAGGCGGGCTTCTTTTAATTTACTTTAAGTGTAACACTTTGGTTTTTATGAAATTTTTAGTTTCAGGAAACTTGCTTATGTATCTACTTATGAACGTATGTATATTTATGGTGTCATTTAAGGTGCATTCCAATGCCCCAAACCCGAGGGCCAGTTCCCCGATGATATCCAATGTGACAAGTACTACCAATGTGATGACGATGTGGCGAAAGAGAAACTTTGTCCAGATGGCTTGGTATTCGATCCTCTTAACAGACATATTAATAAGTGCGATCAGCCGTTCAACGTGGACTGTGGTGATCGAACTGAACTGCGTAAGTTTAAAAAATTTTGGGACAATCTGTATTTTAAGAAGTATATGAATATATGCTTGTATATTAGAGGGCTGCATGAACTCAATCAAACTTCTAGCCAAACAGAGCATAGTACATTTGTAATATTTTACTTCACATACAAAATACTCAGCGTTTGGAATTTTGTAATTTATGAATATACATTTTGTTTTAAATTTTCTACCTTCAAATTAAGGCGAATTCATATAAGGTGGTAGCGGTAGTACAAAAACAAAAACTAACATGTATTTTGTTTTCGCTTTCGGTACACAAATATCAAATTCTTAGCTATTTTTCGCTCAAGGAGGAAGAGGGGAAAAATGCCGACACTCTTCCTTTCTCACTCACTCATAAGGAGTTTTGACATATGTGTACCGAGGCGAATTAAAGCAGCTGTTCTAGCAGAACCACCTTATATGAATTCGCCTTGCTTCAAATGGAAGAATGTGAATGAATGAATGAAAAACATTCAAATCATTCAAACTCATTTCTGTAAAAGTTTTTTTCTACAAACAAGTTTGTCAGTATCCCAATGGGAAATAGGTAAGCGCCTTACGATTCTTCTGATTTCTTTCAGTTTTTAGTACCAAAATTGTCATCATGGCCAATGTCATCTACTAGTAAAGCACAAAATGAACACCTCCGACGCCACATTACCTTGTCAGTTGAAAAATAACGTGCAGCCGAAGTTATTTCCAAGTGCCGAACTACTCCGAGCGAATGCTCTGCATTACACCTAACTTACTTTGAAAAGCGGCTCGGAAGTATGTCTGTTCCCAATTGTACATTCTAAATTCCTACTTACATAAGGCGGCCGCTACTGCCTTACTTTAACAAAGACGTGGGCGCCTTATGTAAGTAGGAATTAAGAATGTACATTTGGTATCAGACATGCTTCTGAGCCGCTTTACAAAGTAAGCTACGTGTAATGCAGAGCAGTCGCTCGGAGTAGTTCGGCGCCTAGAAATAACTTCGGCTGCACGTTATTTTTCAACTGGCTTACCTCGTAAGGTGTTTACCTATTTTCCCAGTGGGATTGTTATAGGAGCGCAGAAATACATATATACATACATAAGTATGTTTGTGCATATATGCACTTATATGTACATATGTACATAGAAAAAACATTTTTGGATACTCATACAAAAAATTGTAATTTATTTCAATTTAATTTATTTTCACTTTGTTTGAATATTGTAATGTGTTCAGAACAGGTGTTCACTGAAATTGAAAAAAATTTGAAGCCAAAGTCACATAGCAAACACGTTTGAGAAAAATGTATTTCTCAGTTTGATATCAAGTGTTTTTCTCAAATGATTCTCAAATTGAAAACGAGTTTTAAATTTTACATTTGAAATTCATTTGATGTTGATTTGAAGAAAGATGGCAAGTGCCACACGATATAATAATGCGCAGTTAAATCAAAAATTGTAAGAATAAAATTAAGATCAATTGAAAAAAAACATTGAATAGAAAAAAATGTTCAAAGAGAAAGCCCACAAATAGTGGATTTGGAGTTTGCGCGCGGATTGAAGAAGCTGCAGCCCTTCAAGACGAATTTATTATAAATTACTTTATCTTAATTGTTTTTTTTTTGTTATGTACATACATATGTATGTACATCGCGAAGAAAAAATAAATATGAAATATAAACTTCCAATAATAAATTTTATTTCCATATTTGAAGTACAATTGATAAATAACCTTTGGAATTGATTTGAGAGTTAACCATATTCTCAAATGGAGATGAAACTCCCCTTTTTATTGAGAAAGCTGTAATTTTCAAATCAATATCAAATCATTTTTAAACGTTTGACATTTGAGATAGGCTTTGATTTCAAATCATTCTCAAATGTATATCACACCTAATTGTTTGCTAGGCATTCATTCGTTTTGTATATGAATAATGTAAACGAAAAGGAATTTTTTGATAAGACTCTATAAGAATATTGACTTACTAGCATTAGAACTATTTCTTGCACGTTTATTTGCCAAAAGTTCTTCAACGGGTCGACGCCAGTGAGTCATTCGCAATCGTATTCTGCGAATGCCGCATTATACTAAAGCCAGCCTTTCGACATAAGCTACTATTCCATATGAACACAGATATTATATACAGACCTGCACCCAAGAAAACCTGCACCCAGCAAACATGCAAATTAAATATTTTTTTTAGTTTTTGTCTAATTTTTCACTTCACGGATGCTTTCTCAAAACGAACGCGGTCATTTTAATATGCGCGTGATTGAATTGCGTATTTACTAATGTACTGTACACTCGTTGACGTTTATAGTAAGATCAATTACGTTTCTATTTGATTTTAATATTTTTTCCCCTCAGTGTAGGAAAAAAATTAACCAATTGAATCAAAGAGGGCATTTTGCTTTGTTGGTGACAATATGTATTTAGGTACAGCTTAAAGTGCATTATTAGAATCGGAACGGTAACAGCCCACCTGTTTAGTTTCTTATCGGAAACCTAAACCAACAACACAATTTGTTGCCAGAAGTAGTACAAAAATATAAACAACAACCGAATGCATTGGTCCTTAGGGTATTCGGTTGATTGCATCTACCACATCTGCACATACCAAGAATAGCGATGCAACTATGCATTTACATAGATGTGCTTATCATATAATGTAATACTTGTGTAAATATGCATGTACATATATTATACACATAAAAGTAAAAGCGCTTTTTACTTGAACATCTATTGTAAGTAATATGACCCCAAATAAATAAGTATGTATACATTTTGAGTCTATTAATTATGATATTGTTCAAGTGGATTGCATTGCCTTGGTCGAGCTAGCGATGGTGCATGCAGTCAACTAAGTAATAAGGATTGTTTTATTCGAGTTAAGTATATACATATATATGTATGTAGGATAAGTGATAATTTATGTATTTAGAATAAGAATTTATGTAAAACATAAATAAAGGTTCTGGGAAGCCAGAAGTTAGTCTTGTGCGATATTCTCTCCGGTTGTGCGTTTATTTTAAAGTTTAATAGTATACACCGCCTTTTTAGTTTACTTCTTTTTAATCGTGCTGCTTCTGACATTCACTTCCGAGTGAATTTCAACCCCTGGAATATAAATTCACAGCGAATTTGACTCAAATTCACTTGGAAGTGAATTACAGAACCAGCCTGAATATGTATTATCACGTACACTGAGGAAAACAATATTAGAATCAATCAGAAACGTAATTGATCTTACTATAAACGTCAACGAAAGTACTGTATATTGGTAAATATTCAATTCAATTACGCGCATATTAAAATGACCGCGTTCGTCCTAAAAAGGCACCTGTGAATTGTATAATCAAGATAAAAACAAAAAAATATATATATCTAATTTGCATGTTGCCTGCATATCAACAAATTGTGGCAAGGATCTCTGTGCACTCAGGTACAAACGTGCTTACAAATGTTGAATTTCCATCAACACCACACCACGCGATTCGTACGGATAAACACCACGGATGGGACCACTTCTATTCTACCGCTGCATAACATGGGACCACCCAGACAACTACTCCTTTTGGATCATGGCACATTCCGCAGCCGAGTCATGTTGCCGATGGGGCACGAAGAGATGGTTCTCAACACATATGTATATCAGTTTTTTACGTTTGAAGTGGTCTAGGTCAGCATAACAAGTTACTAGTATGCAACCTGGTCCTTTTGCACATACTTTAAATCTACGACTCAGTGGACCACCTTGTCCTCAAATTTTTGCAGGAAATGTACTATGTATGTATGTGTGTGTTGTCACCGCTCTGCATGCTTGAGATGCGTACCCTGCAAAAATTTTTCGAACAGGTGGTACACTGGGTCGTTGGTTTAAAGTACATATGTATGTGCAAAAAGACCAGGTTGCATACTAGTAACTTGTTATGCTGACCTAGACCACTTCAAACGTAAAAAACTGATATATGTGTTGAGAACCACCTCTTCGTGCCCCATCGGCACTGGCCTGGACCACTTCAAACCAGTGATGGAAAATGAGTGTGCATTGTGCCATTTTCGGCCCTTTCAGAATCAGACGGCACCTCAAGCTCAATCGATTGATTTTCGGCACTATTTTTGCGTAACTCAATGCAACTGATATATATTTTTTTCGGATCCGCAATTAAAAGTATCTTTTTTACATTTGTGTTTTATAGTCCATTCAATTCGCATTGATTTTTGAAAAGAAAAGAAAAGAAAGAAAGAAATAAAAAAAAGCATTCAAAATCAATGCGAATTCTTAGCTTCACTTGCACCTTGTTTTCTAAAACTTCTGACATCAAAGTTTTACATTTGAATGAACATTTTTTGTAGAAAGTTTTAAACTTTTTTTATGTTTTTTTGTTGTTGTGTAGTTTTGTTGTTGCTTAAAGAAAGGTTTTCCGTAAGACTCCTGTTTCTCTTATACGCAATAAGTACTGTAAATATACTTTATAAGGGAAATAGTACCTATCGACGACTTTCAATTTATTGGCACATTGACCTACATTTTTCTGGAGAAGTTCCGCACAATTTTAAATTTCGATTTTCCATCACTGCTTCAAACGTAAAAAAACTGGTATATGTGTTGAGAACCACCTCTTGGTGCCCCATCGGCAACATGATTCGGCTGCCGAATGTGCCATGATTCAAAAGGAGTAGTTGTCTGGGTGGTCCCATGTTATGCAGCGTTGGACCAGAGGGTGTTACTAGTGTTGGTTACAAGGTAGCGTGGTCCTGTACTAGTATTTAACCTAGTACCTTTTTGCAGGGTATGTACACTTACACGTACATACTCACATTTGAACGGTCAAATACGTGCGTAATACATTTTTCTAAGAAAATATTATTTTTATATGTATATGAATATGTGTATTCTTTATTAGTTACATTTATGTATTGAATAAATCGATAAATTGCAGAAGAACCGAAATCTACGAAATTTTGTCCCAGAAAACACGGATTTTTCGCACATCCTGACTCTTCCGTGTGTGATATTTTCTACAACTGTATTGATGGGGATGCATTGGAAATGAAGTGTACGGTTGGCTTACACTTTGATGAATTTGGTGGAACGTGCGTTTGGCCGGATACTGCTAAGCGCGAGGGTTGTGAAGCCCCACAAAGTAAGTGAAAAATTAAAAATATTCTATTTATAATTTTCTAAATTTGACCCAAACTGGTAAAGCTAAATAAAACCGAATATTTGTATTAGAATTCATATAAACATGCCGCAGGTCGGAAAATTTTTTTTATTTCTGTAAACTTTTGTAATTTTTCACAAGGCAATTTTGTATTCTATGTTGTTACTACTATATACATATCTTAAATGGTATTTAAAGTCCGAAAGACGAATTGGAAGACCTGAAGGCGAGTAGATGTTTGGTTACATTTTAGCCGTTATTTTTAAGGCCACGACACGACTAAAACAACCAATTTACAATAATACTACCTATTTTATAATATGTTCATATGTGACCTTTAGTGGTGAAAACCGCTGAATTTTAATAAAGAAGCAGTTTTAAAAGAGCCATTCTAAATTAGACCATACATACGTATATATTAACTTAAAGAAAAACTCATAAAAAGCCTATATAAAACAAGTGTTCTTATTTTGCTCTTGTTTTGGGCACCGAAGTCGCGCATATGGAAACTGTGCATTTAGACATTATGTCGGTTTTCAACCGAAACTGTGCATGTATGCATTACTTCGGGTTTTTCATATGCATTATTTCGGTTTTCAACCAAATTGAGCATGCATTCATTATTTGAGTTTTTGTTATAAGCATTATTTCGGTTTCCTAACGAAAGTATGCATATGGATAATTTCGTTTTTTCTAATATGAATTATGTACTTCTATTTAGTGAGGGTTAACATCCCTAAGCGCGGCCCAAGGCCGCCTACGCAGAAAGAAGTTCTGCGCAAAAATACTTCCGCCCCCTTTTTCCGGCAACACAGAAAAGAGAATTCTACTTAGAAAGAGTTATAATCCCTAAGCGATACCAAAGTCCGCCAACGCAAAAAGAAGGTCTACGCAAAAATACTTCCGACCCCCTTTCCCGGTAACACGGAAAGGAGAATTTAGCTTAGTAAGGGATATAATGCC
>NW_023461964.1:0-11462 GCF_013731165.1 Rhagoletis pomonella
AAAAATAAAGACAATTAAAGCTAAACCAATTTAATTCCCACGCTCCCTCTCGGGAACCAGAGATTTGGAAAGTGAATATTGAAAGTAAATTGAATTTTGCGAAATTTGAAAGGAGGAAGATGGTTCGACCTACTCGTGATGAACTTATTGGCGCATTGAACGAAGCAGGCATCATATATCCAGAAACGGCATCGATTGCACAGTTGCGCACTTTATATCAGCGTGAAATTTTGAATCGACAACCCGAAAGGGAAAATGAAGATCAAGAGGAAAATCCAGAGATGGACGAGTCGGAACTTGACCTTCAACTAAGAATTGCACGAAAACGACGAGAATTGCGAGAATTGGAAGCTGAAGAAGCGGCATATCAAAATTTGGGCGCACGTGCTCGGGAACCGAAACGTTTCCATTTTGGGGCATTTGAGTCAGGGGTGAATCATTTTAATGGCGACGACGCCTACGATATTCTTGTTGTTGTTGTTGTAGCGGCTAGAACAACCCCGCCCAGATCGGTTGGTATCTCAGTCGTTGTCGTCAAGTTCCACTAACGGCAACCCTAGGAAGCGTGCAGCTTCTGTGGGATCTGTCCACAGGGACAAGGCCGTTAGGGTTGTCGGGTTTTCCGGGCATGCGAAGAGATGGTTCGAGTCATGTGGGGTCCCTCCGCATGCCGGACATTCGTTCGGCACATCCTCATTCAGCCTACTCAAGTAGGAGTTTAACCTGCTGCAGTAGCCGGAGCGAAGTTGAGCGAGTGTAGTGCGTGTCTCCCGAGGCAGATGAAGCTCTGTCTCGTCAATGTTCGGGGGTGGTATGCCTAGAACGGCATTCACAGGTCTAGAGTCTACATAACTCGAGACTGAGTCCCTGTGAATGCCGCTCAGGGCCTGTCTGTACGCTGTCGGGTCCAGAGGTTGCTTAATGAACCTCTGGACTTCGTCCGTCAGTTCATATAGATGCCTCCTGACGTGCCTATGCGAGGGCTCCTCTGCAAGCAGCTGTCTGTTTGGGTGGCCACTTCTGTGGCTCCCGATCAGGAACTGCTTGCAGAGCATTATGTTGTGCTCCTTAACGGGGAGCATTTGCGCCTCGCCGTGCAAGTGGTGTTCTGGCGACATCAGGAGGCATCCCGTCGCTGTCCTAAGTGCCGTATTTTGTACCGTCTGTAGCTTCGTCCACTGCGTCCTACTAGTCCCTGGCGACCACACTGGCGCTGCGTAGTTCAAAACCGGCCGGCCTATTGCCTTGTATGTTGCCAGCAACGTTTCTTTATCTTTGCCCCAAGTACTGCCGGCTAGCGACTTGAGGACCTTGTTGCGGCTCTGTACTTTATTGACAATAGCGGTTGAGTGCGCAGAGAAGGAGAGCAGGCTGTCGAATGTTACTCCGAGTATTTTGGGGTTATTCACCGTCGGAATTGGTGTGTCATCGACGTGAATCCCCAGCGGTAGTCTGACCTCCTTCGTCCAGGTTGTAAACAGGGTCGCGGAGGATTTCGTAGGGGAGAGGGCTAGACACTTTGCAGTGAAGAAGCGAGAAAGTTCGGAGAGATAGCCGTTTACTTTCAAACACAGGTCATCAATTCCATTCCCAGTCGCCATGATCGAGCAGTCGTCGGCATAGGAGACAATCGAGACTCCCTCTGGTGGTTGAGGGAGCTTTGAAATATAAAAGTTAAACAGTAGCGGGGAAAGGACACCACTCTGAGGAACCCCCTGTTTTATTTTTCGCTGCTTACTCGTTTTGTCTCTAAATATTACCGACGAATGTCGACCACTCAGATAATTTGCCGACCACCGTTTGAGCCTCTGTGGGAGAGAGGAGGCCTCTATATCTTCTAGCAGCGTGGAATGGCAGACGGTGTCAAACGCCTTTGACAAGTCCAACGCTACTAGAATCGTTCTCTCACAGGGACGGTTGCGGTTAAGGCCACGAGTTATCTGAGTGTTTATGGCGTTAAGTGCTGTTGTTGTACTGTGCACTTTACGGAAACCATGCTGATGCTTCGCTGGGGTCAGGTGGTTTGTGAAGTACGGGAGTAGCAAGGCCTCGAGTGTCTTCGCTACCGGGGAAAGGAGTGTAATCGGACGATACGAATCTCCTTTGTTGGCGGGTTTCCCCGGTTTGAGCAGTGGGACCACTCTCCCCACCTTCCAGATGTCTGGGATGATGAGAGTGGCCATTGACAGGTTGAGGACCTCCGTTAGGTACGCTACCCCCGCAGGACCCAAATTTTTCAGCATCAGCATGCATATTCCGTCGGGACCCATGGCTTTGGAGGCTTTCGCCTTCCCGATGGCCACCTGAACTTCCCCGCAAGTGAAAGCAAGGGGGGCACAATTTGTTGGCAGTTTGTGCAGCCTTCTGGTCACTCGACGCTTGGCTTTGTCTACCGGAGGATGCAGTATGAACTGCCGGCTAAAATAGCTCGCGCATCGCTCCGGGTCCGACGAAGCATGGTCGCCGAAGGAAATTTCGACTCTCTCGTCGTGCTTCGTCAGATTAGACAATGACCTCACGCTTGCTCACACCAGAGGTGAAATTACAAGTCTTCAGGTGCTCCTCCCACTTCTTCCGCTTATGTACGTTTACAAGTTGCCGAATCTCCGCGTTGAGATCCCTGATACGGGGATCTCCGGGATCGGCCTGACGAAGGCTATCACGCTCATCAGCTAGAACAGCCGCTTCGGCAGGGAAGTTTGGACGTGGGTCCGATATACATCCTGCCGGTATGAAGCGAGCTGCAGCAGCAGTGATAGCCCTGCGGAACTTACGTTCACCGAGATGGACGTCGGTTGGTGTGGGGAGCGCTGCGAAGGTGTTTTCAGTAAACTCCGCGTAACCTTTCCAATCAGCTTTGGAAAAGTTGATATAGGTCCGGTGTTTGGCGGAGGCAAAGTCGGTTGGTTTATCAATCGAGATGACTATGGGTAGATGGTCTGATGCTAGAGTCAGCATAGGTCGCCACGTTATGCTGTTTATCAGACCAGCGCTGACTATTGTGATGTCTGGCGAGCTACTGCAGTTACCCATAATCCTGGTGGGTGCGTCGTCGTTCATTGTGCAGAATGTCGAATCGTCTATCTGCTCAGCCAAGTCTGTTCCCCTACGATCGTTTGACAGGCTTGAGTGCCAAAGATCGTGGTGCTCATTAAAGTCACCTACTACCATACGGTTTTCACCTCTGAGGAGCGCACCTATATCAGGGTGATATCCTGCCGGGCAGCAGGTGACAGGGGGTATGTAAATGTTAAATATTTCGAGCTCGACATCGCCTGACCGGATAGCGATGCCCTGACATTCTAGGGTGGTATCCCTGCGGTCGATGTCTGCTTCGATAAGACGATACTGCACGGTGTGGTGCGTGATGAACGCTAAGCCACCACCATTATCTCGCTCGCGATCTCGACGGTGCACGTTGTACTCGGCGCAATTCAACAAAGTTGAATTGCTGTGCAGCTTCGTCTCTTGGGCCGCAGCTATTAATATACCATGCCGACACATGAAGACGGTTATCTCCTCAATCTTGCTCTGTAGCCCGTTACAGTTGAATACAGTTGGTGTGTGTTGAATGTGGTTCGGGAGACGTGTCGTGATGTGGGGTGTGAGTGAGGTGTATGTTCTTGCCGCCGTTGGCTGTGTGTGCTGCTGAGGTGGCTGCCGCCCTGTGGTGGTGGTGGGGGGGCGTCGCAATTGACGTCTGCGACCGAGCAGCGCAACACGGGCCCTCGAAATTCCCCGTCCAATCTCGCGTGGTACGCAGACCTGAACATGCCCTAAAGTGGCACCAGCCAAGGCAGGTGTTGCACTTGACTGATGTCACATTACGGAATATTCTGGTCTGACATACCGTGCAGATTGTAGGGGGAACCAGGAGTTTTTGGCGGCGGCGTGTGGGTGGTGGTGCAGTTGTGTGTGTTATGTGGTCTGTGGTGGCTATGGTACGGTCTGTGGTGTTATTATGTTGTTGTGTAGTGGCGACTGTGTGTGGTTGCTGTGTGAGTGTGTGGGGCTGCACGGGCGGACTATCGTTTGCCGTGGAGGCTGCTCTGTTTGAGCAACAGGGGGCCACGTAAGACGTGGTCCACTGTCTGTGTGTCCGTAGTCCCGAGCAGACCCTGAGGTGACTCCACCCCTCGCAGGCATTACACTTGACTGAGGTGGAGTTGTGGTGTAATCGTCTTCGGCATACACAGCAGGTGTATATTTCTGGCCCAGGGTTTGACTCGATGCCAGCCCTGAGTAGGAGAATGCGTAGTGAATGTTGCCCTATGGACGGACAACTTCTGAGATACTTCGCCGACCTAAACGGGGTTAGATCGCCGAAACAACAGCCCTTGGTCGGGTGAAACCCGAGTCATTACGGTACGTAGAACCGGCTGTCGTGGGAATGCCTACGATATTCTGAAATGGTTCGATGATTTGGAAGATGCATTTGCCCTGTTTGGTTGTTCGGAACGTGACAAATTTTATAGCACACGCCGTTTGTTGGATGGATCGTCAAAAATGTTTTTCGCGACAGCAATTCACATACATACGAGGAGTTAAAAGCGAAATTGATTGCTGAATTTGGTCGAATTTGTTCGGTGAGAGAGGTACAAAAACTGTTGGAGTCGCGTAAATGGAGGAATTGTGAAACATTGCATCGTTATGTGTTGGAAATGCAGGAAATTGTTCTGGTTCTTGTAGGAAGTTCTTGGAGTACAATTACAGTTGCATGGCTATATTCAATCCCGACTCTTGCGTCCTCGTTCGCGCACTCTGGGCAACGTGAGCGACCCATGTGCGAGATGCGGTAACCAATCCGAGTGGAGCCTTGGGTCACGGCAGAAAGAGAGGGAGCTTCGGTGGGGCCACTCCGACTTATTCGGTTTAAGGGCTCACTGAAGTCTCGACGGGGTCCGAAGCATGGTAGTATGCAGTACTAGCTTCAAGCATAAAAAGATCCATCAAGCTACGAGGCTGTCTCCGGATCGAAAAACGAGAAACCAAATCGATCATGTTGTGATAGACGGAAGGCACGCTTCCAGTGTTTTAGACGTACGCACACAAACATCGACTCGGACAACTATCTTGTTGCAGCCAAGATACGCACCCGCCTCTGTGCAGCATAAAATGTGCGCCCAAATATGCGAGGAAAGCTTAACGTCGAAAAGCTGCAATCACAACAGACAGCCAGCGCTTTCGCTACTCGACTCTCACACCTGCTCTCAGAGAGCACTCTTCAACAAACCGACATATGCGAGCAGTGGAACCACATTTCCCGCTCATTAAGTACCGCCGCCGAAGAAGTAGTCGGATTTCAGCGAGCCCGAAAAAACAACTGGTACGATGAGGAGTGTCAGGAAGCTGAAGAGAAAAAAGATGCCGCCAACAGGGCCACGCTGCGAGCGAGCGCAACGCGCGCTATGTGGGACCGCTATAGGGATCTGAAGAGGGAAGATAGACGTATTTGCCGCAATAAGAAGAGAGAGGCCGAAATACGTGAGTGCGAAGAGCTTGAAATACTGGCCGACAGGAAGAATGCCCGAAAATTTTACCAGAGAGTTAGGCGACTTACGGAAGGTTTCAAGACCGGGGCGTACTCCTGTAAGAACAATAATGGCGACCTAGTAACTGATGTCCAGAGCGTACTTAAATTACGGAGGGAACACTTTTCCGCCCAACTAAATGGTAGCAGCACGGAATGTTGTGGAGAAGAAGAAACCGAGCCCGCAGTCGACGATGACGGAGTCGACGTTCCACCGTCTGACTATGATGAGGTACGTATAGCAATAACGCGGCTGAAAAACAACAAAGCTGCTGGAGCTGACAGCCTGCCAGCTGAGCTATTCAAGTACGGCGGCGAGGAGTATGGTCAGATGAACGCATGCCCGACGACTAGAATTTAAGTGTGCTCTGCCCAATCCACAAGAAAGGTGACCCCACCATTCGCGCCAACTACCGCGGGATCAGCCTTCTAAGCATAGGTTACAAGGTCTTATCGAGCGTATTGTGTGAAAGGCTGACGCCCACCGTCAATGAACTGATTGGGCCTTATCAGTGTGGCTTTAGACCTGGCAAATCCACCATAGACCAGGTATTCACAATACGCTAAATCTTGGAAAAGACCCGCGAGAAAAGGATCGACACTCACCACCTATTTGTCGACTTTAAAGCCGCTTTTGACAGCACTAAAAGGAGTTGCCTATACGCCGCTATGTCTGAATTTGGCATCCCCTCAAAACTCATACGGCTGTGTAAAATGGCGTTGAGCAATACCACCAGCTCCGTCAGAATTGGGAAAGACCTCTCCGAGCCGTTCGCCACAAAAGGTGGTTTCAGACAGGGCGACTCCCTTTCATGTGACTTCTTTAATCTGATGTTGGAGAAGATAATAAGAGCAGCAGAACTGAACCGCTCAGGAACAATTTGCTACAAGAGCGTGCAATTGCTGGCTTACGCCGACGACATCGACATCATCGGTAACAAAAACCGCGAAGTCTGTTCTGCCTTTTCCAAGTTGGATAGGGAAGCAAAGCAAATGGGACTGGTGGTAAACGAGGACAAGAGCATGGACAATGACAACATCCAATGAGACGGCTCTTGGGAGTGTTTGAGAGAAAGATTTTGCGGAAGATTTACGGGCCTTTACGCGTTGGCAACGGCGAGTACCGTACACGATGGAACGATGAGCTGTATGAGCTTTACAACGAGATGGACATAGTGCAGTGAATTAAAATACAGCGGCTCCGCTGGCTTGGTCATGTCGTTCGAATGGACACCGACGCTCCAGCTCTGAAAGTATTCAACTCGGAACCCGCTGGTGGTAGCAGAGGAAGAGGGAGGCCCCCACTGCGTTGGAAATATCAGGTGGAGAAGGACTTGGCTTCACTTGGCGTCAGTTGGCACAGAGGAGAAACGACTGGCGTGCTTTGCTGAACTCGGCCAAAATCGCTTAAACGGTTACAGCGTCAAAAAAGAAGAAGAAGTAGTAAGCCAAATCGTCCAGTTGGTTCGTGTTTCGTATGTTCGGAAATGGGCCACCGAATGACCGAATGTCCAAAGCGGAATCGGGTTGCAGCAGCCGTGGAAGCAAATGCAGATACTGGGTTGGCAGAGGAGTTGGATGCTATTCAACTGGTAAGTGTTGCCTTTATAAACAATCGAAGTAAGTGCAACCAAGTGACCAAATGTGTTTCTCTTTTTGATTCGGGTAGCTTCAACAGTTTTGGTCGCATATCAGACGTGCCATTTTTAAGAAACTAAAAGGAGAAACCAAAGCTGACCTCATTCAAAGGAGTGGGTAATGGAACTGTTAATTCATATGGAAAGTAATGTGTAAAGTAACGTTTGGACCCATAACATCAATGCAGAACGTCATTGTAATACCTGATGATGAAGCAGTAGTTCCATTGTTAATTGGTCGTGAATTTTTAAATAAGTTGGGAATTGGTTTGTATCAAATGAAGAAATCCTATTTACCGACTCAACTTTTAGCGTTGAATAAAATAAATAATGTGCCGTCTTTAAATAAAAAAAAAAACATTGGTTGCACTTGATTCGTTTGGCTTGACGCAGAGTCTAATTTTAATAGATGAAACAGAAGCTCCACCACATGAAGTAGATCTAAATTTAAGTTCAGGAATAAATATATGTAGTGTTGATCAGGAAGTAAGACCACTAGGGAACCTATGGATTAGGGATGTTGCGAATGTGGAATTTTAGACATCCGCGGATGCGAATGCGGATGCGGATGTTTAAAAGCTATCATCCGCGGATGCGGATGCGAATGCGGATGTCATGTATTTTTAAGAAATAATTTAGGTAGGTAAATTAGGTGATTTAGGTAAATAAAAAATGGAAAGGTTAGTAATTTTTTAATAATCTGCCTTATCCTGAGGTTGCCCGAAAAACAATTCACCCGAAAATTTGTATTCCGCCCATAGTAAATATGTACATGAAAACCAAAAGTGAAAGGTGAACCGGTTCGGGAAAAATTAATCTCATGATAAGACTGAATGTTTTTTTAGTACTTGAATTTAAAAATTGGAACATTGTACTTAATAAAAACTTTTTGAAGCGTCGTAAATCAAACCTGCGCCACTATATAACAACTCACTCGAAGCGACAAACTTGAAAAACTTGAAACTTGGCAAAATTGTAAATTATTTGCGATTGACACTGCACCAGTTGAGAGGACTTTCAGTTATATTTATTTATTTTTATTGTGGTGCAATAATTACTTTTTGAGAATTTCATCGGGGCTGCAAATGTCGGATGTATCCTCCTGACTTTCATCTTCACAAGCTAGCATCATGGCACAATCGTTGTTTAAACACCGTTTTTTCGAAAGAATTCTTCATTCTCATTCTTTTGGTTGTTTCGGAATTTGTCACGTCATCAGCGTTTTTCGATTTTAGTTGTTGTAACCATTTTTAATGCTTTCTTCTGTGACTGGTTAGATATACGTCCGTGCACTTGCACAATATTCCAGGGACCGAAAATAACAGTTATTTTTTTCCAAGTTAAATTTGGCCTAATATTTTTTATTCCGAAATAAACGTTCTATCCGGATAATAAAGAAACCGCTCATCCAAATTAAACAAGTTTGGTATCATAAAAAAGAGGACTGAAATAGCTTTTAAACAGAAATAACGAATGAAGGTTACCAGCTCTATTTATATTTTTTTATAACTTAATACTAAAGAAATTCATGTAAATACATACCTGACCCAATGTTTGTTCTATGGTAATTTATTAACATTTTTTATTAAAATATTTTTCAATGTGTGGCTTTAGACATTTGAGTTTTAAAGCTATTTAAGTCCTCTTTCATTCGATACCAAACTTGTTTAATTTGGATAAGCGGTTTGTTTATTATTTCGGAATAAAAAATACTTGGCCAAGTTTAACTCGTAAAAAAATAACTGTAATTTTCGGTCCCTTCAATTCGCATTGGCAAAAGATCCGCATTGATTTCTGCGAATGCGAATGTTAAAATTAATGCGGAAGCTCCGCGGTTGCGAATGCGAATGCGAATATTCGCAACAACCCTGCTATGGATGATAACTTGGCAGAAGACATTGATATAACAGAAGAAAACGCATATTTTAAGGAATTTGAGTTGGAAGATTTTAAAGAGGTGAATGGCGCCGTGGAGAGGGATGATGATAATTTTAATAATGAATTGAATATTGATGAATCTTTGAATGTGTCTCTGGTGATTGTTTTGAAGTGATTATAGAAAAAAACTATTTAAAATCGGACATTGAAGTTGAACAAATTGAAGATAGTGAGTTGAAATTAGAATTGACTAGCGATATACCTGTGTATTGTAGCTCTAGACGATTGTCATATCGATAGGGATGCAAACGATGCATCGATGTTTTTGAAACATCGATAATATCGGTTCAATTTTCGATGTTTGCCATCGATGTTTACAATTTACTCATGATTCAATAATACAAGGTTCGATAAACTGACAGTTGTCTCTCTCACACCGCTCCCTTAGCAGTGGCACGGTGTTGCTTCCTTGCAAATTTACTTGGAAAAAGTGTAGCTTTGCTGTGATGTAGAAGTATAAGTGTTATGGACATAAGTACCTAGCTTAAGTTATAAAATGCATTCCTGATAAATTATATTTTTTACTACCTTTTATTTCATCTCTGTATAAGTATACTGAAATTTTTAAATTTGCAATGGCTTCGTACGGCTTCACTTTTCACGAAGAGCCGAGGAGGAAGCACGAACAAGTAGGTCGAGAAATTATCATTTTTTTCTTTTTTTGTAATTTTAAATATGCTTCTAGATATTAAAACGCAAGTTTTTTTGGAGGTTCGCTTACTGATCTGGAGAATAAAGTGTTCTTAATATATTTGTGTGCCTTTTTTTAATAAGTTGTAATTGCCGCCGCAACATTTCTTTTTAATATTTGTTCTCGTGAATAACCGCCATCTTAAGTTAACGCATGCAACGCTATAATTTGAGGAATAAAAATACAGATATCGCTCAGAATTCATCAAAAATGCCGAATTCAAATGAAGATTCATCCAGCGACAATGATGGGGATCGCACGATGGTCATACCAAACAACACAGCCGCAGAGATGCAAGAACAAATTCGTAAGTTGCAATTATCTTTGGAAGCCTCCGAAAAAGAGAGATTATCTCTGAAGCGAACGCTTGCATCGACAACTTACACCGTCGACACGAAGACTAATGAGTCACTTGCCGACTCGGGTCACGTAGGTGCTACCGCACCTGCTACGCCGATGTATATCGCTACATCAGCAACTGCCGATTATCCTGCCTACTCTTTGCCACATAAGAGTTATACTACGTTACACTTGCCACACAAACTTCTAACGTCGCTGCTGCCGATCTGTTCTCCACCCGTTCCTACGCCTACACAAGTTTCGCCAACACTATATCAGATAATCATCATATGCCCAGCTATGTACAACCTACTACGTCTCATTTCAACCTTAACGCAGGTAACTATATGCCTAATGCCAGTTTTGCCAACATCAATTCTACAGCCGCCGCATCGTTAAATGCCGCACCTTCGTCTCCTATACGGAATAATACCGCACACACAACGTTCATGTCATCACAACATCAACATTTTATTCGCAAATTACAAGATTTGCCACAGTTTTCAGGCTCACCAGAAGAGTGGCCAATGTTTATAGGAAACGACAAATATGTTTACATATACCAATGTCGAAAATTTACTCCGTTTGCAGAAAGCTCTTACAGGAGATGCCCGATCAAAAGTTGAATCGCTGTTAATTCATCCCTCAAGCGTGAATGCAATGATTTCGTCGCTGCAGTTTCACTTCGGACGGCCCGACCTACTTATACGCAGCCAACTTGCAAAAGCCAGAACATTTCCATCTATCACAAGTGGGAAAATCCATGAAATTGCCAACTTCAGTTCAATGGTCACGAATTTAGTCGCCTTCTTGGAGAACGCCGTGCCGTACCTCACCTTTCAAACCCCACATTGCTTGATGAATTGGCAAGTAAATTACCACTTTATAAACGTGAAGAATGGGCACGTCACACATTTGCAATAAATAAGCCATATCCAACAATTTGCGAATTCAGTTCGTGGTTGCAACTAATGTCAACGTACGTTGTTATGGCAGCAGAATTTAACTCACCACACATCAGCTCGGATAAACCACCACGAAATTGTAATTCAAGTAGTAGATTAGTAAAAACAGTGCTAGCCGTATCAGAAGAAAATTTGAAATGCGTATTATGTAAAGACAACCACCGATTGTACCAATGCTTGAAATTTAAAGATTGTAATAACGATAAACGATGGGAGATCGTAAAAAACGAACCGCCTTTGCTTTTGTTGCCTTTCTCAGGGCCACAATGTTTACAACTGTCCGCGACGTCGCGCATGCGGCGTATCGTTGTGCCAAAAATCCCACAATAAATTGTTGCATAATGAGATCGCTAAAAATGCCA
>NW_023461964.1:21462-21915 GCF_013731165.1 Rhagoletis pomonella
GCCGTTAAAACAGAACCAAACACCCCTTAGAATTTCAACAAGATCAGGCCTATGATCTTTAGGCCCGAACGACCTTACGATGGTATGCATTTTGATTCTAGTAACAGAAAGGGTATAGAAAGCATAATAAAATACAGGAAAATACATTCATAATTATTAAATTATTCAATATTGCTTTAAATTTAACTAGAAATTAACAAATTGCAATTTGCAAAACATCGGAAACCAGCGATATATCGATGTTTCTCTGGCGATATATTTTTAACTCGATGTTCTTTTCTCCGATGCATCGAAAGATTGATGTATCGATGTTACTGCTTAAAATTTTCATCCCTACATATAGAGAGAAGTTGGCGGTTCAGAAAGAGATTGAGAATTTGTTACAAGCTGGAATTATCCGATCCAGTAAGGCTATCTGCACACTTGTCGTCCAATCATAGTTGCGTTATCGTC
>NW_023461965.1:0-11460 GCF_013731165.1 Rhagoletis pomonella
AAAAATAAAGACAATTAAAGCTAAACCAATTTAATTCCCACGCTCCCCCTCGGGAACCAGAGATTTGGAAAGTGAATATTGAAAGTAAATTGAATTTTGCGAAATTTGAAAGGAGGAAGATGGTTCGACCTACTCGTGATGAACTTATTGGCGCATTGAACGAAGCAGGCATCATATATCCAGAAACGGCATCGATTGCACAGTTGCGCACTTTATATCAGCGTGAAATTTTGAATCGACAACCCGAAAGGGAAAATGAAGATCAAGAGGAAAATCCAGAGATGGACGAGTCGGAACTTGACCTTCAACTAAGAATTGCACGAAAACGACGAGAATTGCGAGAATTGGAAGCTGAAGAAGCGGCATATCAAAATTTGGGCGCACGTGCTCGGGAACCGAAACGTTTCCATTTTGGGGCATTTGAGTCAGGGGTGAATCATTTTAATGGCGACGACGCCTACGATATTCTTGTTGTTGTTGTTGTAGCGGCTAGAACAACCCCGCCCAGATCGGTTGGTATCTCAGTCGTTGTCGTCAAGTTCCACTAACGGCAACCCTAGGAAGCGTGCAGCTTCTGTGGGATCTGTCCACAGGGACAAGGCCGTTAGGGTTGTCGGGTTTTCCGGGCATGCGAAGAGATGGTTCGAGTCATGTGGGGTCCCTCCGCATGCCGGACATTCGTTCGGCACATCCTCATTCAGCCTACTCAAGTAGGAGTTTAACCTGCTGCAGTAGCCGGAGCGAAGTTGAGCGAGTGTAGTGCGTGTCTCCCGAGGCAGATGAAGCTCTGTCTCGTCAATGTTCGGGGGTGGTATGCCTAGAACGGCATTCACAGGTCTAGAGTCTACATAACTCGAGACTGAGTCCCTGTGAATGCCGCTCAGGGCCTGTCTGTACGCTGTCGGGTCCAGAGGTTGCTTAATGAACCTCTGGACTTCGTCCGTCAGTTCATATAGATGCCTCCTGACGTGCCTATGCGAGGGCTCCTCTGCAAGCAGCTGTCTGTTTGGGTGGCCACTTCTGTGGCTCCCGATCAGGAACTGCTTGCAGAGCATTATGTTGTGCTCCTTAACGGGGAGCATTTGCGCCTCGCCGTGCAAGTGGTGTTCTGGCGACATCAGGAGGCATCCCGTCGCTGTCCTAAGTGCCGTATTTTGTACCGTCTGTAGCTTCGTCCACTGCGTCCTACTAGTCCCTGGCGACCACACTGGCGCTGCGTAGTTCAAAACCGGCCGGCCTATTGCCTTGTATGTTGCCAGCAACGTTTCTTTATCTTTGCCCCAAGTACTGCCGGCTAGCGACTTGAGGACCTTGTTGCGGCTCTGTACTTTATTGACAATAGCGGTTGAGTGCGCAGAGAAGGAGAGCAGGCTGTCGAATGTTACTCCGAGTATTTTGGGGTTATTCACCGTCGGAATTGGTGTGTCATCGACGTGAATCCCCAGCGGTAGTCTGACCTCCTTCGTCCAGGTTGTAAACAGGGTCGCGGAGGATTTCGTAGGGGAGAGGGCTAGACACTTTGCAGTGAAGAAGCGAGAAAGTTCGGAGAGATAGCCGTTTACTTTCAAACACAGGTCATCAATTCCATTCCCAGTCGCCATGATCGAGCAGTCGTCGGCATAGGAGACAATCGAGACTCCCTCTGGTGGTTGAGGGAGCTTTGAAATATAAAAGTTAAACAGTAGCGGGGAAAGGACACCACTCTGAGGAACCCCCTGTTTTATTTTTCGCTGCTTACTCGTTTTGTCTCTAAATGTTACCGACGAATGTCGACCACTCAGATAATTTGCCGACCACCGTTTGAGCCTCTGTGGGAGAGAGGAGGCCTCTATATCTTCTAGCAGCGTGGAATGGCAGACGGTGTCAAACGCCTTTGACAAGTCCAACGCTACTAGAATCGTTCTCTCACAGGGACGGTTGCGGTTAAGGCCACGAGTTATCTGAGTGTTTATGGCGTTAAGTGCTGTTGTTGTACTGTGCACTTTACGGAAACCATGCTGATGCTTCGCTGGGGTCAGGTGGTTTGTGAAGTACGGGAGTAGCAAGGCCTCGAGTGTCTTCGCTACCGGGGAAAGGAGTGTAATCGGACGATACGAATCTCCTTTGTTGGCGGGTTTCCCCGGTTTGAGCAGTGGGACCACTCTCCCCACCTTCCAGATGTCTGGGATGATGAGAGTGGCCATTGACAGGTTGAGGACCTCCGTTAGGTACGCTACCCCCGCAGGACCCAAATTTTTCAGCATCAGCATGCATATTCCGTCGGGACCCATGGCTTTGGAGGCTTTCGCCTTCCCGATGGCCACCTGAACTTCACCGCAAGTGAAAGCAAGGGGGGCACAATTTGTTGGCAGTTTGTGCAGCCTTCTGGTCACTCGACGCTTGGCTTTGTCTACCGGAGGATGCAGTATGAACTGCCGGCTAAAATAGCTCGCGCATCGCTCCGGGTCCGACGAAGCATGGTCGCCGAAGGAAATTTCGACTCTCTCGTCGTGCTTCGTCAGATTAGACAATGACCTCACGCTTGCTCACACCAGAGGTGAAATTACAAGTCTTCAGGTGCTCCTCCCACTTCTTCCGCTTATGTACGTTTACAAGTTGCCGAATCTCCGCGTTGAGATCCCTGATACGGGGATCTCCGGGATCGGCCTGACGAAGGCTATCACGCTCATCAGCTAGAACAGCCGCTTCGGCAGGGAAGTTTGGACGTGGGTCCGATATACATCCTGCCGGTATGAAGCGAGCTGCAGCAGCAGTGATAGCCCTGCGGAACTTACGTTCACCGAGATGGACGTCGGTTGGTGTGGGGAGCGCTGCGAAGGTGTTTTCAGTAAACTCCGCGTAACCTTTCCAATCAGCTTTGGAAAAGTTGATATAGGTCCGGTGTTTGGCGGAGGCAAAGTCGGTTGGTTTATCAATCGAGATGACTATGGGTAGATGGTCTGATGCTAGAGTCAGCATAGGTCGCCACGTTATGCTGTTTATCAGACCAGCGCTGACTATTGTGATGTCTGGCGAGCTACTGCAGTTACCCATAATCCTGGTGGGTGCGTCGTCGTTCATTGTGCAGAATGTCGAATCGTCTATCTGCTCAGCCAAGTCTGTTCCCCTACGATCGTTTTACAGGCTTGAGTGCCAAAGATCGTGGTGCTCATTAAAGTCACCTACTACCATACGGTTTTCACCTCTGAGGAGCGCACCTATATCAGGGTGATATCCTGCCGGGCAGCAGGTGACAGGGGGTATGTAAATGTTAAATATTTCGAGCTCGACATCGCCTGACCGGATAGCGATGCCCTGACATTCTAGGGTGGTATCCCTGCGGTCGATGTCTGCTTCGATAAGACGATACTGCACGGTGTGGTGCGTGATGAACGCTAAGCCACCACCATTATCTCGCTCGCGATCTCGACGGTGCACGTTGTACCCGGCGCAATTCAACAAAGTTGAATTGCTGTGCAGCTTCGTCTCTTGGGCCGCAGCTATTAATATACCATGCCGACACATGAAGACGGTTATCTCCTCAATCTTGCTCTGTAGCCCGTTACAGTTGAATACAGTTGGTGTGTGTTGAATGTGGTTCGGGAGACGTGTCGTGATGTGGGGTGTGAGTGAGGTGTATGTTCTTGCCGCCGTTGGCTGTGTGTGCTGCTGAGGTGGCTGCCGCCCTGTGGTGGTGGTGGGGGGCGTCGCAATTGACGTCTGCGACCGAGCAGCGCAACACGGGCCCTCGAAATTCCCCGTCCAATCTCGCGTGGTACGCAGACCTGAACATGCCCTAAAGTGGCACCAGCCAAGGCAGGTGTTGCACTTGACTGATGTCACATTACGGAATATTCTGGTCTGACATACCGTGCAGATTGTAGGGGGAACCAGGAGTTTTTGGCGGCGGCGTGTGGGTGGTGGTGCAGTTGTGTGTGTTATGTGGTCTGTGGTGGCTATGGTACGGTCTGTGGTGTTATTATGTTGTTGTGTAGTGGCGACTGTGTGTGGTTGCTGTGTGAGTGTGTGGGGCTGCACGGGCGGACTATCGTTTGCCGTGGAGGCTGCTCTGTTTGAGCAACAGGGGGCCACGTAAGACGTGGTCCACTGTCTGTGTGTCCGTAGTCCCGAGCAGACCCTGAGGTGACTCCACCCCTCGCAGGCATTACACTTGACTGAGGTGGAGTTGTGGTGTAATCGTCTTCGGCATACACAGCAGGTGTATATTTCTGGCCCAGGGTTTGACTCGATGCCAGCCCTGAGTAGGAGAATGCGTAGTGAATGTTGCCCTATGGACGGACAACTTCTGAGATACTTCGCCGACCTAAACGGGGTTAGATCGCCGAAACAACAGCCCTTGGTCGGGTGAAACCCGAGTCATTACGGTACGTAGAACCGGCTGTCGTGGGAATGCCTACGATATTCTGAAATGGTTCGATGATTTGGAAGATGCATTTGCCCTGTTTGGTTGTTCGGAACGTGACAAATTTTATAGCACACGCCGTTTGTTGGATGGATCGTCAAAAATGTTTTTCGCGACAGCAATTCACATACATACGAGGAGTTAAAAGCGAAATTGATTGCTGAATTTGGTCGAATTTGTTCGGTGAGAGAGGTACAAAAACTGTTGGAGTCGCGTAAATGGAGGAATTGTGAAACATTGCATCGTTATGTGTTGGAAATGCAGGAAATTGTTCTGGTTCTTGTAGGAAGTTCTTGGAGTACAATTACAGTTGCATGGCTATATTCAATCCCGACTCTTGCGTCCTCGTTCGCGCACTCTGGGCAACGTGAGCGACCCATGTGCGAGATGCGGTAACCAATCCGAGTGGAGCCTTGGGTCACGGCAGAAAGAGAGGGAGCTTCGGTGGGGCCACTCCGACTTATTCGGTTTAAGGGCTCACTGAAGTCTCGACGGGGTCCGAAGCATGGTAGTATGCAGTACTAGCTTCAAGCATAAAAAGATCCATCAAGCTACGAGGCTGTCTCCGGATCGAAAAACGAGAAACCAAATCGATCATGTTGTGATAGACGGAAGGCACGCTTCCAGTGTTTTAGACGTACGCACACAAACATCGACTCGGACAACTATCTTGTTGCAGCCAAGATACGCACCCGCCTCTGTGCAGCATAAAATGTGCGCCCAAATATGCGAGGAAAGCTTAACGTCGAAAAGCTGCAATCACAACAGACAGCCAGCGCTTTCGCTACTCGACTCTCACACCTGCTCTCAGAGAGCACTCTTCAACAAACCGACATATGCGAGCAGTGGAACCACATTTCCCGCTCATTAAGTACCGCCGCCGAAGAAGTAGTCGGATTTCAGCGAGCCCGAAAAAACAACTGGTACGATGAGGAGTGTCAGGAAGCTGAAGAGAAAAAAGATGCCGCCAACAGGGCCACGCTGCGAGCGAGCGCAACGCGCGCTATGTGGGACCGCTATAGGGATCTGAAGAGGGAAGATAGACGTATTTGCCGCAATAAGAAGAGAGAGGCCGAAATACGTGAGTGCGAAGAGCTTGAAATACTGGCCGACAGGAAGAATGCCCGAAAATTTTACCAGAGAGTTAGGCGACTTACGGAAGGTTTCAAGACCGGGGCGTACTCCTGTAAGAACAATAATGGCGACCTAGTAACTGATGTCCAGAGCGTACTTAAATTATGGAGGGAACACTTTTCCGCCCAACTAAATGGTAGCAGCACGGAATGTTGTGGAGAAGAAGAAACCGAGCCCGCAGTCGACGATGACGGAGTCGACCTTCCACCGTCTGACTATAATGAGGTACGTATAGCAATAACGCGGCTGAAAAACAACAAAGCTGCTGGAGCTGACAGCCTGCCAGCTGAGCTATTCAAGTACGGCGGCGAGGAGTATGGTCAGATGAACGCATGCCCGACGACTAGAATTTAAGTGTGCTCTGCCCAATCCACAAGAAAGGTGACCCCACCATTCGCGCCAACTACCGCGGGATCAGCCTTCTAAGCATAGGTTACAAGGTCTTATCGAGCGTATTGTGTGAAAGGCTGACGCCCACCGTCAATGAACTGATTGGGCCTTATCAGTGTGGCTTTAGACCTGGCAAATCCACTATAGACCAGGTATTCACAATACGCTAAATCTTGGAAAAGACCCGCGAGAAAAGGATCGACACTCACCACCTATTTGTCGACTTTAAAGCCGCTTTTGACAGCACTAAAAGGAGTTGCCTATACGCCGCTATGTCTGAATTTGGCATCCCCTCAAAACTCATACGGCTGTGTAAAATGGCGTTGAGCAATACCACCAGCTCCGTCAGAATTGGGAAAGACCTCTCCGAGCCGTTCGCCACAAAAGGTGGTTTCAGACAGGGCGACTCCCTTTCATGTGACTTCTTTAATCTGATGTTGGAGAAGATAATAAGAGCAGCAGAACTGAACCGCTCAGGAACAATTTGCTACAAGAGCGTGCAATTGCTGGCTTACGCCGACGACATCGACATCATCGGTAACAAAAACCGCGAAGTCTGTTCTGCCTTTTCCAAGTTGGATAGGGAAGCAAAGCAAATGGGACTGGTGGTAAACGAGGACAAGAGCATGGACAATGACAACATCCAATGAGACGGCTCTTGGGAGTGTTTGAGAGAAAGATTTTGCGGAAGATTTACGGGCCTTTACGCGTTGGCAACGGCGAGTACCGTACACGATGGAACGATGAGCTGTATGAGCTTTACAACGAGATGGACATAGTGCAGTGAATTAAAATACAGCGGCTCCGCTGGCTTGGTCATGTCGTTCGAATGGACACCGACGCTCCAGCTCTGAAAGTATTCAACTCGGAACCCGCTGGTGGTAGCAGAGGAAGAGGGAGGCCCCCACTGCGTTGGAAATATCAGGTGGAGAAGGACTTGGCTTCACTTGGCGTCAGTTGGCACAGAGGAGAAACGACTGGCGTGCTTTGCTGAACTCGGCCAAAATCGCTTAAACGGTTACAGCGTCAAAAAAGAAGAAGAAGTAGTAAGCCAAATCGTCCAGTTGGTTCGTGTTTCGTATGTTCGGAAATGGGCCACCGAATGACCGAATGTCCAAAGCGGAATCGGGTTGCAGCAGCCGTGGAAGCAAATGCAGATACTGGGTTGGCAGAGGAGTTGGATGCTATTCAACTGGTAAGTGTTGCCTTTATAAACAATCGAAGTAAGTGCAACCAAGTGACCAAATGTGTTTCTCTTTTTGATTCGGGTAGCTTCAACAGTTTTGGTCGCATATCAGACGTGCCATTTTTAAGAAACTAAAAGGAGAAACCAAAGCTGACCTCATTCAAAGGAGTGGGTAATGGAACTGTTAATTCATATGGAAAGTAATGTGTAAAGTAACGTTTGGACCCATAACATCAATGCAGAACGTCATTGTAATACCTGATGATGAAGCAGTAGTTCCATTGTTAATTGGTCGTGAATTTTTAAATAAGTTGGGAATTGGTTTGTATCAAATGAAGAAATCCTATTTACCGACTCAACTTTTAGCGTTGAATAAAATAAATAATGTGCCGTCTTTAAATAAAAAAAAAAACATTGGTTGCACTTGATTCGTTTGGCTTGACGCAGAGTCTAATTTTAATAGATGAAACAGAAGCTCCACCACATGAAGTAGATCTAAATTTAAGTTCAGGAATAAATATATGTAGTGTTGATCAGGAAGTAAGACCACTAGGGAACCTATGGATTAGGGATGTTGCGAATGTGGAATTTTAGACATCCGCGGATGCGAATGCGGATGCGGATGTTTAAAAGCTATCATCCGCGGATGCGGATGCGAATGCGGATGTCATGTATTTTTAAGAAATAATTTAGGTAGGTAAATTAGGTGATTTAGGTAAATAAAAAATGGAAAGGTTAGTAATTTTTTAATAATCTGCCTTATCCTGAGGTTGCCCGAAAAACAATTCACCCGAAAATTTGTATTCCGCCCATAGTAAATATGTACATGAAAACCAAAAGTGAAAGGTGAACCGGTTCGGGAAAAATTAATCTCATGATAAGACTGAATGTTTTTTTAGTACTTGAATTTAAAAATTGGAACATTGTACTTAATAAAAACTTTTTGAAGCGTCGTAAATCAAACCTGCGCCACTATATAACAACTCACTCGAAGCGACAAACTTGAAAAACTTGAAACTTGGCAAAATTGTAAATTATTTGCGATTGACACTGCACCAGTTGAGAGGACTTTCAGTTATATTTATTTATTTTTATTGTGGTGCAATAATTACTTTTTGAGAATTTCATCGGGGCTGCAAATGTCGGATGTATCCTCCTGACTTTCATCTTCACAAGCTAGCATCATGGCACAATCGTTGTTTAAACACCGTTTTTTCGAAAGAATTCTTCATTCTCATTCTTTTGGTTGTTTCGGAATTTGTCACGTCATCAGCGTTTTTCGATTTTAGTTGTTGTAACCATTTTTAATGCTTTCTTCTGTGACTGGTTAGATATACGTCCGTGCACTTGCACAATATTCCAGGGACCGAAAATAACAGTTATTTTTTTCCAAGTTAAATTTGGCCTAATATTTTTTATTCCGAAATAAACGTTCTATCCGGATAATAAAGAAACCGCTCATCCAAATTAAACAAGTTTGGTATCATAAAAAAGAGGACTGAAATAGCTTTTAAACAGAAATAACGAATGAAGGTTACCAGCTCTATTTATATTTTTTTATAACTTAATACTAAAGAAATTCATGTAAATACATACCTGACCCAATGTTTGTTCTATGGTAATTTATTAACATTTTTTATTAAAATATTTTTCAATGTGTGGCTTTAGACATTTGAGTTTTAAAGCTATTTAAGTCCTCTTTCATTCGATACCAAACTTGTTTAATTTGGATAAGCGGTTTGTTTATTATTTCGGAATAAAAAATACTTGGCCAAGTTTAACTCGTAAAAAAATAACTGTAATTTTCGGTCCCTTCAATTCGCATTGGCAAAAGATCCGCATTGATTTCTGCGAATGCGAATGTTAAAATTAATGCGGAAGCTCCGCGGTTGCGAATGCGAATGCGAATATTCGCAACAACCCTGCTATGGATGATAACTTGGCAGAAGACATTGATATAACAGAAGAAAACGCATATTTTAAGGAATTTGAGTTGGAAGATTTTAAAGAGGTGAATGGCGCCGTGGAGAGGGATGATGATAATTTTAATAATGAATTGAATATTGATGAATCTTTGAATGTGTCTCTGGTGATTGTTTTGAAGTGATTATAGAAAAAAACTATTTAAAATCGGACATTGAAGTTGAACAAATTGAAGATAGTGAGTTGAAATTAGAATTGACTAGCGATATACCTGTGTATTGTAGCTCTAGACGATTGTCATATCGATAGGGATGCAAACGATGCATCGATGTTTTTGAAACATCGATAATATCGGTTCAATTTTCGATGTTTGCCATCGATGTTTACAATTTACTCATGATTCAATAATACAAGGTTCGATAAACTGACAGTTGTCTCTCTCACACCGCTCCCTTAGCAGTGGCACGGTGTTGCTTCCTTGCAAATTTACTTGGAAAAAGTGTAGCTTTGCTGTGATGTAGAAGTATAAGTGTTATGGACATAAGTACCTAGCTTAAGTTATAAAATGCATTCCTGATAAATTATATTTTTTACTACCTTTTATTTCATCTCTGTATAAGTATACTGAAATTTTTAAATTTGCAATGGCTTCGTACGGCTTCACTTTTCACGAAGAGCCGAGGAGGAAGCACGAACAAGTAGGTCGAGAAATTATCATTTTTTTCTTTTTTTGTAATTTTAAATATGCTTCTAGATATTAAAACGCAAGTTTTTTTGGAGGTTCGCTTACTGATCTGGAGAATAAAGTGTTCTTAATATATTTGTGTGCCTTTTTTTAATAAGTTGTAATTGCCGCCGCAACATTTCTTTTTAATATTTGTTCTCGTGAATAACCGCCATCTTAAGTTAACGCATGCAACGCTATAATTTGAGGAATAAAAATACAGATATCGCTCAGAATTCATCAAAAATGCCGAATTCAAATGAAGATTCATCCAGCGACAATGATGGGGATCGCACGATGGTCATACCAAACAACACAGCCGCAGAGATGCAAGAACAAATTCGTAAGTTGCAATTATCTTTGGAAGCCTCCGAAAAAGAGAGATTATCTCTGAAGCGAACGCTTGCATCGACAACTTACACCGTCGACACGAAGACTAATGAGTCACTTGCCGACTCGGGTCACGTAGGTGCTACCGCACCTGCTACGCCGATGTATATCGCTACATCAGCAACTGCCGATTATCCTGCCTACTCTTTGCCACATAAGAGTTATACTACGTTACACTTGCCACACAAACTTCTAACGTCGCTGCTGCCGATCTGTTCTCCACCCGTTCCTACGCCTACACAAGTTTCGCCAACACTATATCAGATAATCATCATATGCCCAGCTATGTACAACCTACTACGTCTCATTTCAACCTTAACGCAGGTAACTATATGCCTAATGCCAGTTTTGCCAACATCAATTCTACAGCCGCCGCATCGTTAAATGCCGCACCTTCGTCTCCTATACGGAATAATACCGCACACACAACGTTCATGTCATCACAACATCAACATTTTATTCGCAAATTACAAGATTTGCCACAGTTTTCAGGCTCACCAGAAGAGTGGCCAATGTTTATAGGAAACGACAAATATGTTTACATATACCAATGTCGAAAATTTACTCCGTTTGCAGAAAGCTCTTACAGGAGATGCCCGATCAAAAGTTGAATCGCTGTTAATTCATCCCTCAAGCGTGAATGCAATGATTTCGTCGCTGCAGTTTCACTTCGGACGGCCCGACCTACTTATACGCAGCCAACTTGCAAAAGCCAGAACATTTCCATCTATCACAAGTGGGAAAATCCATGAAATTGCCAACTTCAGTTCAATGGTCACGAATTTAGTCGCCTTCTTGGAGAACGCCGTGCCGTACCTCACCTTTCAAACCCCACATTGCTTGATGAATTGGCAAGTAAATTACCACTTTATAAACGTGAAGAATGGGCACGTCACACATTTGCAATAAATAAGCCATATCCAACAATTTGCGAATTCAGTTCGTGGTTGCAACTAATGTCAACGTACGTTGTTATGGCAGCAGAATTTAACTCACCACACATCAGCTCGGATAAACCACCACGAAATTGTAATTCAAGTAGTAGATTAGTAAAAACAGTGCTAGCCGTATCAGAAGAAAATTTGAAATGCGTATTATGTAAAGACAACCACCGATTGTACCAATGCTTGAAATTTAAAGATTGTAATAACGATAAACGATGGGAGATCGTAAAAACGAACCGCCTTTGCTTTTGTTGCCTTTCTCAGGGCCACAATGTTTACAACTGTCCGCGACGTCGCGCATGCGGCGTATCGTTGTGCCAAAAATCCCACAATAAATTGTTGCATAATGAGATCGCTAAAAATGCCA
>NW_023461965.1:21460-21913 GCF_013731165.1 Rhagoletis pomonella
GCCGTTAAAACAGAACCAAACACCCCTTAGAATTTCAACAAGATCAGGCCTATGATCTTTAGGCCCGAACGACCTTACGATGGTATGCATTTTGATTCTAGTAACAGAAAGGGTATAGAAAGCATAATAAAATACAGGAAAATACATTCATAATTATTAAATTATTCAATATTGCTTTAAATTTAACTAGAAATTAACAAATTGCAATTTGCAAAACATCGGAAACCAGCGATATATCGATGTTTCTCTGGCGATATATTTTTAACTCGATGTTCTTTTCTCCGATGCATCGAAAGATTGATGTATCGATGTTACTGCTTAAAATTTTCATCCCTACATATAGAGAGTAGTTGGCGGTTCAGAAAGAGATTGAGAATTTGTTACAAGCTGGAATTATCCGATCCAGTAAGGCTATCTGCACACTTGTCGTCCAATCATAGTTGCGTTATCGTC
>NW_023461966.1:0-21911 GCF_013731165.1 Rhagoletis pomonella
CAAAAGCCAAATAAAAATTAAGCAAATGACCAAATATCTGATTTGCCTCTTGATGACAAATGCCAGTGACAAATATACAAATATTGTTGAGCGGTATTGCCATTTCGTGCTTGTGAACCTTTGTATTTTCCAATTTTGGAAAAATTTTAATATTTAATATAATATTCGTATCCGACAACTACCGAAAAATATCACGTTATTTGAAAACAATAATTTTAAAATATTTGCTCAAACTGAACATTTGAAAACATGTACATATACGTATTCGACAGTAGCTGAGTGTGCAGAGAAGCGTGCGACTTTTTTTAAGCTTTCATGAGGTCCCAGGTTCTTATGCCGGCAGACGAACATATTAAAAAGTATTTATAAAAGTATAATTAATTTCTGAGTATAATTAGCTATGAAAAAGCATATGTGAAGTTCAGAATGAGAAATTTCAGAAAACCAACCGGAAAAGTATTTGTTTCACAACCCTTCGTGGCACTTTACTATTCACCTTTCTTTCAGTTTTCGGATCTCTTTCCGCAGTTTTTGCTGGCTATACACATATTCATATACATGCATATCGTCGAAATAAGTACAAAACCGTGTATCGTCATTCTGCAAAATCCTGAAATTCGTCCTGAAATATACTATCTAGAAATGCGATTGCTTTATAAAAAAGAGAACCATTTTGAAATATGAGTGTTTTTACTCTCTAGAAAATAATTTTTGCAACCTCACATACGCGGTTTTGCCTTTTTGTTGATACGCGGTTTTGTACTTTAAACGGCGATATACAGATTATTAAAGACGATCTAAATTACACTGTGTGACAAAAAAAAATGTATATAGTTTTTTCGAGGTTCACACTTGTTGTAGGTCTATTCAAGCAGTAAAATCTGCATACTCAGAATTTTAAATACACCCTCAAAGTATGGGCTTAAGGTCAAAAACCGCGTTTTTCAAAGGGTGACGCACAGGTATACTTGCTCGCAACTTTATTTCTGTTTACCCGGTGAAAAATACGTATATATGTATGTGATTCAAGATAAGACATTTCGCTTTGCTCAAGAAATGGCAAAGGAATCAGTGATCGGACTTAAAAAAATTTGTGTGGTAGAATCTGGAAAAAAATGTGGTGTGGAAATGGTACCTGTACGTATATATTATTTTTGTTTATTTCACTTCAAATGTCACGAAATTATAAATGCAAAAGTATGGTTGACACCGGATCAGCTGTTTAAGTATTTATGACCAAATGGTTAAATCGTGTGAATGAATGTGGACAATATTTGTCACTTTACTGCCGTGCGCAAATGTGTGCCAAATCATTTGGATCTTTGACAGCCAAATCGTCTGATCGCAAAACAAATCATTTATACATCGCTATCCAAATGCGCAAATGTGGACAAATCTAAATTTGGCATTTTGTGTACAAATGTACAAATCTTGTGATCCCTGCTTTAGTTATATGAAATACATTTCTTCCACTGGGGCCGACATTACGCGGTTAACGTCAGAGTTGAATCCGCAAACCCTGTTTCTTACAACCCCGGGCTCTTGAACAAAAACCACCTACATATGCTGCTTTTGAATGGTGAAGGTTTATTTGTAGAACCTTCATGAACAGATTTAAATGATCCGTCCCTTTCCATCACTTCTGCCGGTCTCCCATCGAACGCTTCGACAATGGTGTCATCGGCGTCCTCTAATTCCGCTGTCAGAAATCATTCGTCCACCGGTAAAAACAGACCCGTCACCGGAAACACCACCACCGCACAGGGGACCTCGAGAACCTCTTGCACCTGCTGCACAGGGGCAGGGGCAGGACTGTTCAAGGCGTTTTCTGTGCCGGAAATAAGGCCCCCTTAAGGGGGAAGATTATCAGCCCCAGGTTCACTCTTTGTGCTTCTCGGATCTGTTACTTTACCCTCGTTCCCTTTTTGTGCTATGAGGGTAATGAAATAAAATCCATAGCTAATGACTCCTTTGCGGTTTGCGAGGATTGGGAGAGACTCCTCGTTTATCACTAAGGCGAAACAACGCTGCTGCTCCCTAAACTCGCTTGTAGCACGTCGTTGAAGATCTGGATGATTTCCAAGCTCTCCTGAGGACTCGAGGGTTCTCCTGGAACCTAAGCTCTGGCTTGCGGCTTGCAAAGCAATTTCATCCCTATGTACTGCCACTTAGTCAGCGGCGGGCGTCAACTCCCCAAGAGGGGAAATGACTTCCTAATAAAGGCGCACGAAACTATTTTGATGCAGCTTTGGTAGAGCCCGACATCGCGAACAGTAAGCGCAGGACCAGAAATTTTCTGGAGAATCTCCTCGCACCCGGCAGAGACCGAACAGACGGTATGGTTCCCTCCGGATGCCCCTGTCCATTACTGCCGGGACCAAATGATCCTTGGCCAAATCGCTGAAAGCCCTCAATTCCGTGTAGGATTTGGAGGGCTGGTTAGTCTAGAGGTTTTGGGCCTCTTTGGTACATGACCGGTATTGTCTGCCAACCGGTGCAGAGTAGTTGTTCAAAATTCGGGCGGAACTTAAAATTTTGCTCTACGTCACTTTATACATAATAATAATAATTTGACGCTTTTACTTTTGCTAAGTGTTTGGCTGAGCTTCTCCTACAATTTGTGGCGTGCATCCTGATGTTTTTACACAAATGGAGCGACCTACAGTTTTACGCCGCCTCTGCCCTGCAAGCTTTTACATAGCAGAAATACACTCGGATATTTGCTATTGCCTGCCGAAGGGCGACTTTTGTTAGAAAACACTTTTTCCAATTTAGATTTTGCCTGGACTAAGGACGGAGTGGTAGTGCTCAACTCTAGCCACTTATTCACAGCGGCATCGTTTTATAAATTTAGATATTGCATCGTCTTTCGTGCTGTCAAAACTCGTCCTAAGCACGACGAAAGAGTGGTTGCACCGATTTGCGTATCCAAAGTCTTCTCTAGCATTTGGCGCACTGTAAAAATCTGGCCAATGGTGGATTTTCCAGGTCTGCAGCCACAATGCTAAAGTCCAATCAGGTGGTTCATGAAAGGCTTCTGACTTTCGTACAGAATGTCCTGCTGTACTTGTCGCCCGCAGCAAGATTTTGCTTCATTTGTGAGAGCAATATTCGCACATTAGACCTATTTACGCTCAATATTTGATAGAAGGGCCTGTCCAGTTTGAGCAGCTCGGTCGGTATACGTCGACTCCTGGCGCTTTGTTATTATTCTTCGCAACGACTCGTCTTGGCTGTGTGGAGGGACGTAAGCTTCCCTCCTATACATTGGTTTAATTTCTTCCTTGACAAATGCGCGATGTATGTATGAATCTATAATTGTAGAGAAGCGTTCCATACATCTTGGTGCTTCGACATTTGGGGAGGTCATTTCGTATTTGCATTGTGTTGTCCACTTACGTAGCAAATAGTATGCTCAGCAAAAGACAAACGTCTCTATATAGCGGCACCTACTGCTGAGCGGCCGCTGCTGACTTCAGCGAGTTCTTAAACCTTCTTCCGTGGCCCATGGATAATGATCTAAGTAATAATTTATTCACATCGAAGAAATTAGGTAAAATTTCTTTTCATACACTTTTAAAAAACGACAAAAAATTTATAAAACTAATAACTGACCGCTTTAAGATTTACAAAACTCTCTTGTAAATAAACTGCTATCGTATTAACATACATAGTTTGCTGTTAGTAATGCCTAAAACTGCGAATTAAGAATTATCTTCAGCCCAAAATTATGCTAATTTTCTGTTAAAATTAATTTCATTAAAATAAAATGACAAACTGAATACTTTATTCTTCGCTCTTTTCTGATTGGCTGAATTGTAGCTTATCTACTAATTATTGCTGAGTGCAAATAAGCGAATCTCCAGTTAAAGATAAAAACGAAATTTAGTTTGATAACGCCCACACTCCAATTGAAATAAAAAATAATTGACAAAAGAACGGCGTAAATAAAAAACGTTTTATTTAAATAATTATTTTCGGTGTACATAATTATATAAGAAAATCTATCAACATTATTAGAGACCATTTACAAATATATGAGCAAATTTTTTTTGGTATTTATGAGATCGGTTTAGAATCTCCTGTATCAAGCCGAATTAATATAAGGTGGTGTTATCCAATCGGCAGATATCTTCTTCTTTCTTTTGCCTTATATGTATTTTGTTTTTGCTTTTACTGATTTTGACACACCCATGATAAGTAAAAGCAAAATACATGTAAATTTTGGTGCGAATTGGGATTTTGACATAACAACCCTAATACAAAATACATGACATTGTTGTTTTTGTATTTTTCTACCATCTTGTATAAATTCGCCTTGGCCTAGATACATAGTACATACATGCATGATTTCGCATTCAAGCTCAACTACAATGGCCGCTCGGAGTGGGCGTAAAACTTTAGGTCCCTCCCCAGAACTTGTTTTTTTTTGCTAGTCTCCCTTCGTCTGCTGGAATCTAACGACTTAATTGGAAATGGTTTAATCCAACATATTTCTGTCAGCTCATTGCAAGACGACCACGCAAGAAGCCTTATCTAGTTTAGTGATAAAAAAAAAATGTATAAAACAAGGCGATTTCAATAAGGTGGTGTTGGGGCGGCAGCTGAATTTTTCGCCGTGGAAAGCATAACTGTCCTTGTGCGTATAAATGTTTTACTTACATACGGCCAACACCACCCTTATTAAATTCGTTTTGGTATAAAATTGGTTTCGACGTTTGTGTATGTACATTAGGGTGGTCCAAACATGTAAAGTCGGAATTTTAATTTAGGGAGTGCCCTAGGATTGTTCTATATCGGAAAAAATATATCCCAATTTTTTTGTATTTTGAAATCAAAAAAGATTCAGAGATCGCTCAAAGCGCTCAAAGTTTTCCATGTATTTTATGTGAGAAAAACAGCTTTTCGTATAAATGGTATAGAATTCTAGAAAATCAATATTATTGTTTATTACTAAAGAATTTTTATTCATCCAGTGCGTTTTCTGAAGTCTTTGGCGGACCTATAAAATATAGTTCCTATGAAAAAAATGGTTAAATAAACGGTTTGTTATTATCATTGGGAATCTGTTGAAGAGAAACAGATTTTTTTCGATCGATATTGATTTTCAAGAATTCTATACCATTTCTACGATATGTTGTTTTTCCCCCATATAAAATACATGAGTGCTTTGAGCGCTCAAAGTAAAAAAAAAAATAGGGATATATTTTTTTCCGGTTGCATTTTTGGACCACCCTAATTACCTACTTAAGTGTGCTTGAACTATAGACAGTGATCGGACTTCTGCCACATTGTGGTACATCTGCCACTTTTTTGAGCATCTACCATATCTACCACACAAGGTCTGAAATCTACCGCATATTAGCGTTTTTCAGTAGTTTTATTTTTTCTGGACATAATTTTCTTAATTTTAAGAGCAAAAATTGTTCAACAATAAACACTAACAACAGGCAGAATGGGAGAATAAAATAAACCGTAAAATAGTAAATTTTCTCAATATTCAATTTTTCCACAGGAAACGTGGTTGTATTGTGTTAAATTGCAAAATATATGATTTATAAAAGGAATTAATAGCGAAAATGTAAAAAACGGCGATTTTTGTGAAAGTATTAGCAAATTTCAGAGCATCTAAAGTTTCTAAAGCGTTGTTTACTTTTCCCTGAGAATTGTCAAAATCGGCAAATCCCAAGTAGCGGTTGCTTGAAAGTGCCACATTTGTTCGCTACATCGTGATGTGATAAAAAGAAAAGCTGGCAGCACTACGCAAGGTTGTAGAAATCTTTCAAAATATGTTCGAAAAATATCTTGATATGGAAGGAACTGCTTTACACTGTCAAGGAAAAATATCAAACTCAATGCAATTTTTAGCAACTTCAACCTTGCTCTTTATTATACTAAATTATTTTTTTTTTAGATTCTAATTAAAATGTTCGCAATTTAGGTGTAACCTTGCAGATTTTTTTTAATTTTTTTACAAAGTTTGATCCAAAACCTGAGATCTACCACATTTTTTTGAAATCTACCACATTTTTTTTCCAGATTCTACCACACAAATTTTTTTTTAAGTCCGATCACTGACTATAATATACCTACGTGGGGAAACTTCCACTAACTACATACTTAATCTCGATGCATGTTTATGCGTAAATTTCATTAATGGCTGTTGTTTTCTCAGAGTGCAACATATTAAAGAAAAAGCACGCAATATTCACGTGAACCACTCAATAATAGGAGTGTTCGCTATGCAAAAAATGTTTACAAGTTGTACCCAGTAAATCTTGCAAAGAGAGAGCACAATTTTGACACTTCATTTGGAGGGGAAGTTGCAAATTCGTGGTGGGAAAATGTTTGCCAGTAAGAATTTGCAAGCAAGATTGTGGCACAAGGTTGCATTTTTGTCAACATTAATTTGAATCAACAAGTTCGTTAAATTTAAAAATGAACAATCTTGTTGCGATTTACTAATGAAAGAAGTATGAAATATTTGTTTATTCAATTAATTTAATTAATTCCAAACATTTGACAAAGGTATCCGGCTGAAAAAGTTGTATTCGTAATCGGAACGCCCTCGACACCGCTGTCGATATAAGAAATCCGACAGTTACTTCAAGGATAAAGTCAGAATAAGAATAAATATACGTATAGGTCCTCTTTTCAATTCCACCTGAAATTATTTAAAAAATTTATTATGCTCGATATGCAACCGTGGACGCCAGCTGGCAGTGAAGCTTGCAAATGTTTGCTAATTCCTGTTCGCGCAAAACTTAGTAAGTCTCTCACTTTGGGAGAGTAAGGTACCTTATTCTCTGAATTTTGTTACTGGCTAACTTTTACTGGCAGTTGCATAGCGAACACTCCTAATATATGAGCTTGACAGCCCCGGCGCAGGGCAGAATAAATGCAACATTATTTCGAGAAAAGAAAACGCCATAAGTAGAGTGAATTGCGATAACAAACATTCATGAGTATGCACGTAATTATAACGGTAATTTGGGTGCTTTGGGTGCTGTGGCAGAATTCTGCGAACACTTGACCAAATCAAATCGTTTTAGCGGCGTTTTCTCAAGCAACCCTTAACTTAATAGCTTACTTTATATTTAAAGGTCAAATTAAAATTTATAGTTGTGTCTAAAAAGGAGCATTTCTAGTACATATGTATCAGTTTTTGACGTGCGTATGTCTCTTGGTTGTAAACCAATTTAAATCGGGATAGTATAAATTTTATTGCAACCTTTAAATATATAGTGAGCTTTAAAGTTAAAGGTTACTTGGGAAAACGGCCCTTATCCTTTTTGTAATAAGTATCAAGTGAAATGCACTGTTTGATTAGCCTTTTAATGAATAGATTGCTGTGCGCGCAACTATTTTAATCAATTAATTAGCAGATAAGAAACAAAATATTTAACTTATGAATTGCCGAACTGCCGTTTAATTGTACCGGATCCAATTATAGAGCCAAGCATAGCGGGAACATCAGAGAACCTTTGGTGCAATACTGGCACCTGGAAAACAAGCAAGTATTTCCTGAAAAGGCGACACAGAGTGGTGGCGAAATTTCTTCTCAGGCAGAGAAGAAGTGAGCTACAAGACATAATAGGAATGATCATGGTACAATCCATGGCGTGACACGCAAGGGATTTTGAAAAAAAATATTAAGTTTTTAGAACCGGTCTAATGTGTTGCGGATTTAGACAGCTGCATGAATGTGGTGGTTGGCACTTATGAGACAGTCCCCTGCAGCAAATCAAACTGGTTCAGAAGTTGCGCCGAGCTGGCCTGAAAAGGAACGGTACTAGTTCTTCATCTATCCCAACTCAATGCTTTCAATTTTTTTTTTTAATATGGCGATGTCCTACGAAGTGACAATTGTCACCCTCTGCAGAATTTTTGAACTTGTTCTGATCTGACTCTGGCTTAGATGGTTCTGAGATAGTTCATATAAAAACAGTTCCTAGATAGTTCAAAAAGGGTCACCTCCGGGCTAGAACAAATGTGGTTAGTTGGTGGTTGGTGGTTGAGCTGATTCCAAGAAGTATAGCAGAGAGCCGTTTCTTTAAATACTGTAATTGAATAAGTACGCATACAATTTTGTAACTAAAAAATACCTAATTTTATGATTAAGGAGCTATTTGTTTTGCACTAATTTACTTTTTGAGGCAAACTGTGCTTTAAAATTAGGAACATAAAGTGTCAGTTAATCCTTCATTTTCTAAAACCGTTATTCTTAAAAATATGTTACATATATGATTTACGTATAATGGGTACTTCTGTGATACTTATAATTAAAAATCTAAACTAAGTTGTGTGAAAAAATGAAAAAACGGTGATATATTGAGTGCTTATTTGTGATAACTTAGCGTTAAATTGTATTAGATGTATTGAAATGTAATATATAGACTCTCCGGCATCTAATAAGAATATGTAGAATTTTGAATATTCACAGTGGTTTTCATGCTAAATAGTTTTCGTAAATTTTTTTATTTAAGAATGGCCTATAAGTATTATTCACGTTTCTAACTGTTTTGGAAATTTAGTAGAATTCTAGAAACTGTTATAAAAACTTCAATACTTTAAATCGAAGTTAGAACTGGTTTTCGCGACGTCTTATTTTGACGCCAAAATTTGTCGACATATTTTGACACAAGTTTATCTCTTTCATCCCTACCTTCGCCGATGATATTATGGGCCAAAAACGAACATTGTAGCTGGTATAGCAGCGCATGTACACGACTGAAGACCTATCCTGATGTAAATCAATCGCTACACCGTTTTTTAATCCCATTTGACAATTGGCTTGTTCACACTTGCCTGGTTATCATGTTTTCTGGTTATGTGGTTATATTTTTTATTCAGTTTACAACAATAACATACACTACAGAATAATAATTTTTAACCAGATAATCCGATAGCCTGGCAAGTGTGAATAACCCAATTGTGTTTTCATTTAATTGATGATAAATGTCATTGAATTTGACATAGTGAAAACAAGGACTTATAAGTATGCAGTTCTAGAGCCCACTAAATTTTAATATAATTTATCGCGCTAATTTTTCATAACTTTAATTTTTCATAACTTTAATTTAATTATTTTCGTTTAAGATGCAAGGTTACACTTTACTGCACCAAAATTTGATGGGCTACAAAACTGAATACTCGAAATATTTATAAAAAACTGATCAGAAAGTTTGAAATTTGAAAACCGTTTTACAGTTCTATCAAGTTTTCAGCAAAGTCAGGAATTTGAATTTAAATGGTTTATGGAATATTAGACATACTTAAATAAAACTTAACGAAAAATATTTAAAATGAAAAACATTGGAAATTAAAAAAAAATTACTGCGTAACTATGTACACATTTCTGGTGATCAGTGATATATTTACGTATGTGCAGTATCGGTATAATCAATAGCTCCCCCATTTCAAAGCGAGGTTGTTTACCACTTTTGTTTATTTTCTTTTAATCTGATTAAAAAGTCGTTAAATTTTCCTTTGTTTTGTATGAAGTTTGAAAACACAGTTTATATGATTTTATTTTAAGCATGATCATTTTTTTTATAAAAAAATAACAAACAAATTTTAACTCTCAATATATAGTGAATATTTACAAAAAAAAAATGATGTGCGCAGACTTACTGTTGAAGTAAATGAGTGAAATGTATGTACGTACATTAGATTGTGTCAAATAAAATGAATTGTTTTTTTTCGGCGCCATATGACAGTTTTACAGACACAACCTGTTTCTTTAATCTTTATGTCAACAGCAGAAAAATTATACGTATGTCAACAGCAGCATGCCCGGGTATGCACATACATTTTGTATGGGAAATGGCATTGTATTGCGACGAAAATGTGAATATTTAACACATTTATTCTAATTTGGATATGTCTTTATTGTTATTTTCTAAAAAATATGTTTATTTTAAGTATGTAGTAAGGAAAACAAGATTTGAGAAATACGTATATTATTTTACTGTATAAATAATGAGTTTTATATGATCGTGGCTTTTGAATATACATACGTATATGCGAAAAGGCTTGTTTAGGTAAAAAAAACTTGTATAATTTTGTGAGAAAAGGGCTTTTCAAGTAGACGCAAATAATTTTTGTGATATTTCTTGTTACATCATGTAGTTGAACGCTTGCACAAACCTGAAGAACCCGTAGGCAAAAGAGTACTTACTAGGGATGGTAATTTTTTAGCTTCTTCCGATCCCGGGATTTAGATATTCATTACTTTTCAACAACTTGAATCGAAAAAATTGCTTCTTAATTGTTTGAGATGCTCTCCTACCATAAAATAAATAATAAATACATGGGTTCGAAACCTACTTTTTACTTTAAGTGTTTTTTTTTTTATTTTTTCTCTCTGAGGGCCGGATTTATTTTAAAGGACTTTGTAATTTCAAAGATATGATTGATTGCAAAAATTATTTAAAAAATTCAATGCAATGTAGAATAAAAATTTGGGTACCACATGCAGGAGAAAATTTCTTTAGAATTTAAAAAGTTTAAAATGTTTTGGATTCACAAGGACGAGTAGGTAATTTTTGAGGTGCTAAAAATACAAGGACGAAATTCGAAAATGTTATCGAGTGTATATAAGTCCTTAAATTTTAATTTTTTCATAAAGAAATATTGCGAAATTTCCATGATACAATTTTAAAATGAAATTTTCAATACTTACCAGTCCTTCTGAACTAAAAACTTAAATCTGTTTAAATTCTATAGGATTTCCTCTTGAAAAACTAAAAACGCAATTTTACTATATTTGGCCCATGATTTCGCGAATTGATGTTTTTGTTTAAAATTTACTATTACGGGATCCCGGTATCCCGGGATTAACATTCCTAGTACTTACACTCTGATGTTTACTTGAATTTATCGCCCAAAAACAATGGATGTGATATGCCAGTATTATTATGCATTAAAGCTTCATTCGGAGACACCAGGGTTGAGTTGTACAGGGGTAAATCTCAAATCACCACCGATAAAGCAACCGCCAGATCCATATCGCGCCTTTTACGGTAATAAATTCAAGTAACAAAAATAAGTTGTCACTTAAATTGCTTTCGTGAAACTTACCTTTAAGGTATTTCGTCTGAAATAAGTCTATTTATATTGGATTTCTGTAGAACAATTATACGCATGCACGTTGAAATTGCCACCAACTATACTATAAAGTTTCAAGGACAGATTCACTATGGGACCGGATCATTGTTGTCGCCAGGGAGTGAAGAGGAAATGTTCTTCAAATTTGAAAGGCTGCACAATTAGAGAATTTCAAGTACTTCTTCAGGAACATAACACTTTCGTTAGGTTATTTAAGGTGACAAAAGACCACGGAACCATAATCTTAGCCAGTGGAAATGGCGAATGTGAATTGTTGGTGAAAATGTTGGAACCAAATTTGAATTTGAATTTGAATTTGAATTTATTTATCAACAAAGAGTTACATTAGTACAATAAGAATTGTGTTCTTTTTTAGTACAACAAAATTTGGTACGCATAATTAGGACATAGGAAATATTGGTGATTGCACAGGACAAAACAAAATAAATAAATAAATAGGTAAATAATAAATAATACATAATACATAATTCTTAATTCTAAACTAAACTAATTTAAATTCTGATGGCCTGCTTGGGTTTTTAGAGAAGTGCGAATATATGAGAGTTTTATAGTTGCTTTTATTTAACTTGCCTCTTAGTGCAGTCGGAATGGAATTCCAACTTCTAATAGTATTTATGAAAAACAGTCTAGTCGATGTTGCGAAATTGAAATCGGGTACAATAAGATCCCTGGTGCGCTCAGATTTTGAGAATATCAGCTTGTCATAAAGATAAGAAGGCGACTTGGTAATGATTAGGCGGTAAAGAAATATACAGCTCCGGGCCGTTTGGTAATCATGTATTTCACATCCCAGCAAACTCGTTCTCCACTTCGAAATGTGGTCAAATTTTCTTAGGCCGTAAACGTACCGAGTGACATGATTGGATAGCACAGATAACTTATGAGCTGAAACAGAGTCCAATTTATTGTAAACCAGCTCAGAATAGGTCATTAATGGTATTATCAATTGTAGTGCAAGCCTACGCCTAGTAGTAATGGGCGTAAATATTGCACTTTGGTGTAGACTTCTGAGAGTACCATAAACTTTACTAACTACCGAATTTATATGATCAGTGCAGTTCAAAGACGAGTTAATTATAAAGCCCAAATTAGTGATTTTACTTACAAATTGTAATGGTTTATTACCAATAACTAAATGAGGTATGGCAGTAGTATTAAGCTTCTTCTTTGCAATTGGTAATACATATGACTTACTAGAGTTCAGGAGAAGATTATTATCCTTAGACCATTGCTCAATGGCATCCAGGTCACAATTAAGTTGGCTTACTAATACATCAATATTTCCAAAGTTATTAGATAGATATATCTGAATATCATCAGCATAGGCATGAATATTTGCAAATTTACATGTAAGAAAAACATCGTTTATGAACAAACTGAATAGAAGAGGACCAAGGACTGAACCTTGAGGAACCCCCGAGGAAACCGGCTCAAGTTTAGAGATGTTTGTACCGATTCGTACACACTGGGATCTGCCAGTTAGGTAGCTCCCCATAAGCTTCAAGGAATCCTTTCCAAATCCGAAATACTCTTTAAGTTTAGTACACAATATGTCGTGATTAACAGAGTCAAATGCTTTTGAGAAGTCAAGTAGGCAAAGTAGTGTTAGTTGATTTTTGTCATATGACAAGCGTATATCATCAATGATTTTAAGCATTGCCGTTGAGCAGCTATGTCCTTTCCTAAATCCAGATTGTAAATTGGAAATTAGACTGTGTTTATGAACATGCTCATTTATTTGTTCTGCCAACAACGCTTCAAAAACCTTTGAAAGTGAAGGTAAAATACTAATAGGCCGGAAATCATTTGGTGCACTAGCGGATGATTTTTTCGCCACCCGCCTTACAGATGCAATCTTCCACTCATTCGGAAAACAAGACGTCGTAATGCTATGGTTGATAATGTGCGTAAGAGTGCCCACAACGTAAGGTAGGGCAATCTTAATGAACTTTATTGGGAGACCATCCTCTCCCGCCGCTTCCGACTTGATATCTAGCACACATTTTATTACGTCGTACTCACTAACTGCTACAAATTCAAATTCTGTGCCTATATACCTGGAAGTCGTCATGGGCAAAAGAGGAGTAGGAGTAGCACCTAACAATGGGGATTTAAGGAAAGCGTTATTTAGCACATCAACGTTTAATTTACATTCAGGGGCGTTGCGAGTATGAATACGTAAATTTCTAATATTACGCCACAAAACTGAGGGAGGAAGTGCAGGATCTAGTTTCGAAGCGAAGTATTTCAGCTTTTCCTTCCTGATAATCTTCGTGGAATTATTACGTGCACTCTTAAAGGCTTCCCAGTTAGATTGGGAGGGATATCTTTTCCAAACAGAGTGTAATCTATTTTTCCTTTTAATAGCTGACTCCACCTTAACATTGAACCAAGGACAAGACAATTTGCTCTTACACTCACGGCAAGGGACAAAACAATTAAACGCATCTAGCAAAACCTTATTGAGGAAGCTAAGTTTGTCATTCACAGTAACAAGCTTCCAACAATCACACCAATTAATGCATGAAAGATGTGAGAACAGAGAGTCAGTTTTCAAGGATTTATAATCCCTAAACGAGAAAGTATTTGTTTTCCTGGGACAGTCAAAGGTAATATCAAGAGCACAAAATATAAGGTCATGATCAGAAACGAAGGACAGCTGATCAAATTTTAAAACTAAAGATTGGTCAGAGACAATAAAATAATCTAGTAAGCTGGGGTTAGCATTACACTCATACCGAGTTGGTATCGTAGTATTGACAATAGAGAGTCCAACACCTGCAACAGCATCAATGAAACCAAGTGACTCACGGGAAAGCAGGTTTACATTGAAGTCACCACAAATAACAATATTGACATAATCCACAACAAAAGACGACAAAATTTCAAAATACGGTGTGAGACGAGTTGACTTAGGTGGGTTATAAAATGTTTAAATAAAAAAATTAATTTTGGGCGAGACGAAGTTCGCCCGGTTCTGCTGGCATATTTCATTTAAACTAATTGAATTTAATTTTAAAACATTTGGCAACCCTTGTTAAAGGCTTCAATATTATTCAAAACTTTCAAACTAAAGGTCTCTTTCCTTTGACAACCATATCTTATAATTCTTCAGATAGCTTGCGTATAATTAATTTAAATTTGACTATTCAAACAGGTGGCAACCATTTTCAAAATTTATTCAAACTAAAGCTTTTTTAAGCCTCTTGACATCCATTTATTTATTAAAATTTTCAAATAAATAACTCCCTTAATTGAAGTTAAATTTGATTTTTTTAACAGATAATGATTGTATATATCTCCACGCCTAGTTACAGTAATCTAGAAAAAATTTTTGCTGAGAAATGCAGTATGAAAAATTCCGTTTGTATGGGGGGTGCCACGCCCCTTGTCTAATCGAGATTAAATGTTATTATGTTTTTGTTTATGGTTGCTAACCGCATAAAGTGATTTGTGCGAAAAAATCTTGACCGTCCAATTTTCGGTGGCCCACTTGAGAGATTTTCACTCATATGCGTGTCTTTTTTTAAATTTAGCACGTTTTTTTTTAATTCTAACATTTTTTCTCCTCAGTGTACCTTTCGTTGATTAAGTTGAGCGAATAGCCGTCGCATTCAGATACAGCCAAATGATAATTTAAGCACAAAAGGTGTGATGCAAGCCTTGTTCACCATTTTGCTTCTGAAAACATGCAAACAATACATTAGAACGACTATGTTCAAATACATACGTAAATATCACCAAAGGAGAACTTACCGATTTAAAGGCCATTGTACGATATCAGTTGGAAAAATCTTTAAATCAACAAAAACACATATTTGCTTTTTAATTAACCAGAGAGGTCCCTTATTTACTCCAAATTAATAGTTACAACAATCTCATAACAATAAATAAGACTGTTATAGACTGTTTTAAGTCTAGCTCAGCATGTTATCGAAAACGTTTTAAATCGGGGAAAACACCACTGCTTATCATGCAAAGACAATTTAGAGACAAGTTGAAATGTCGATATTGGTACCTGCGCCGGGTATATAAAGTTCTGTTTCGCCTGAACTTATACTTCTTTACTTATTTATTTCTAGCACACATAATATAAGGTTTATGTATCATATTAAGTACGTATTTACATATTTGTTTCAAGACGGCAAATTTTGTTACCAATCACATGATCAATCTAAATATACACATACAGTTGTTCAAATAACAAGAAAAGTTTCTTCTTGACTTATACTATAATACAATTATCGAATTACTTAGCAAACTTTTTGCTACGTGGCTGTTTTTTCAGGTGTTAACTACAACAAGCATATTCAGTTTGTGACGTTCGTGGATGAAAGAAAAACAGTATATAAGGGCGCAAAAACTCAAGTAAGGCACAGTTGAAAGTTTCGCACTGAGCATTTCTTACGACAACTACCAAAATGGCCAACAAATTCGTTTGCACTTTATTGCTCTTGGTGGCGGCTACAGGCGCCCAAGCTGATGGAACTGTAGGTGGTACAGCTTCCTCTATTAGCGCTCACCCGTACCTGGTAAGCTTGCAACTAGCCGATGGAACCATTGTCTGCGGTGGTGCTTTAATCAATTCCAAAACCGTTGTCACTGCCGCCTACTGTTTGGCTAACTACGATGTAAGCGCATTTGTCGTTGGTGTCAACAATGGTGCTCAGACCATTAAAATCGCTAAATCTAGATATGATAGCGCCTACGATATTGAAACCAATGAGAATGACATCGGTATCGTGAAGTTGGCCGAAGCCGCAAATGTTAGCAGCTTCCTTGCATTGGCAAGCAGCTTACCTTCAAGTGGTGTACTCGTCAGTTTCGATGAAAGCAATGCAGTGGTACAAGCATCTGAAACTATCACCAGCGCCAAGGTATGCGTTACTCAAGGCTACAAATACGAAGACGGCGATCTTTACAATTCACAGTTCTGCGGTTTGGCTGCGAACGAAGCTTGTGGTGAATTGCCTGGAAGTCCTTTGGTCGCTGACAATAAGTTGCTTGGTGTTGTATCCTGGGGTTATGGATGTGGCAACAAAGGCAGTCCAGCTATTTACTCCAACGTCTCAGTTCTGAAATTCTGGATCGAAAGTGTTTTGTAAAAAGTACTTATATAATAAAGTATAATAATTTCAGCATATTATAAATATCGTTTTTAATTATGGCAAATATTTTATTACGTCAGTGTGAAACAAAGACACCGGACAAAAGTCAACATTGCAAACAAAACTCACAAAACTAGGAGCGAAGTATTATAGAACTGCGCTTTTAGTTTTTCCCTCAGGCGTCAGAATTTTTTAAGAGGACTTTGAAATTTTAAAGATATAATTGGTTTCAAAACTTATTAAACATTTCAGTGCAGGCCTTTTCTGAAATAATGTTGGAAAGGTGCCAACCATGATAAAAAAAATAGGAAGGTCGAACCGGTGAGAAGTTTTTCAAATTCTTGACGTTTGCAAGCAATTTAAATTTAAAATTGTATACATAAACTCACACACACATTCTCATTTTTAATCTCAAACAACAACAACTTTGAACAATTCCTTTTTTTACTCTCAATTTTATATGATTTTAAAATGTTGGCAAACTTCAAAAAAAAATCATGGCCGACGAATTGAGAGAACGGTTTTGCCCATGGTGGAATAATAACAAGGTGTTGTCAGTAGCAACGTGTTTGTTGTGATTTTGACAAGATCGGCATGCTTATTTTCAGTGCTGCCGATCTTAATTTTTATACTACTATTCGTTGGGAAATAGTATCTAAAATACTCCATTTTAGTAATTCGTTTTATCGCGATTTTTAAAGAACTTGGTGTTTTCAGAACAATATTAATATTTAAAATTGCTGGATTTGTATAATTTTTGTCCTCAAAAAGTAGAAAAATAAAAGATATCGTGGTTATCAATGGAAAAAAAACGTACACAAAAATCGTATGGAAAGGCGCTCTTTTATATTAAATAACTTTTGCTGCATTGTCATAATATTGAGCCAAATGAACTACTGATACACTAGAATAGAGTGGCTGCATGGTTAAATTAGGAATTCGCTTATATTATCGATATTTATGTGTTTTAATCTATTTAGAAAATCATTTACAGTCTTATAGGAAATTGCCTTATTTTACGGCTTTTATTTTTTTTAAGTTACAATATATGTCCAAGCTGTGTGGAGCTGCCGATACAAACATATATTCAGGCTTATAAGCCTGTAATTATACATTTTTCTACATTTAATTTGAAATAGTATGCACCAACGGATTAAAGGTAGTAAATAATTAGTACCTTTTCTAGTACTTTAAAATGCGTGACCGGAATAGACCTGCCGAAAAAGTGAGGTTAAGTTACTGACAACACCTTGTTATTATTACACCATGGGTTTTGCCTTACTATGTTTTTATCATGGGTGCCAACCATGATTCAATAAAACAAGGTTGTATAATTTGTGACAGCTAAAATTTGACACTCCTTTATCTAGATTTGTATTTTGGAAGTAGGAGAAAGGGGAAGAATGTGATCGTATTTTGCGAAAACGGTAGTAGGAATGTACTACAAAAAGTAAGCAAAGTATACAATTAGAAGTAAAATGTGTATTATTAATTCTATGCGAATTTGCATTATATTTGGTGTTTTAATTGGAAATACTAAACAATACATGACGTCACCATAAAGGTAATTAATTTGTTCTTCAGCTGATGTACATAATTTATAACCTTTTTTGAAAAAACTGCATAATTAATGGTAAAGAATTTTATATTATTTAGAAAGTACAAGTTGTTATCTTTAATTCGATATTACATATTTTATCATGAACTACTTTTGGGTTTCAACAATTTAGTGATAATAAAAAATACAAATAAACCTCTATATCTTCTTTTTTTTACCTGCGCCAAATAAATTTGGTATCGTTGAAATCAGCGTAAAAAGTTCTATCAATCGGCAGTTTTGGTTATTTTATAGCTAAACGGTCGCTATTCTACACTTGTTCTAGAAAATTACGCAAACGAAGGTGACGCCAACGAATATTTAGTATGAAGAATTTTTGGTTTTACTACTAATATCACTAGAAACTATAGAGTAAGCAACATTCTGCACAAGTAAAGGAGCCGATTTTATGTGTGGGAGCGAGAAGACTGTTTTATTACAAATCCTTTCTATGAATCATGAGTGCCAACTATAAAACCAAAAAAAAATTCGTTTCGTTATTTATTAAACAAAATAACTTATCAAAAAATTTCATTTGCTTATTATCAATAAACATGGTGAAATAATAATAAGGTGTTGTCACTTAGTGGGTGGTTGTTGTAATTTTGACAATTTCGGCATACCAGCGTTACAGTAATGCCTACTCTATTCATTCCAATTTCATTTCTGGGCAAAATGGAACAAAAAATGGAGCAGACAATTTTTTGAAAAAAATATGCGTAGGTATCACTTACTACGTTTATTTGCAAATAATAATTTGCAAAATGGTAAACTTCGCCGTATAAACGCTGAGTTAATTTTTTATTTGCAAATAACTAAATCACGCAAATAACTATTGATTAGTGGTATTATCTGCAATGATATCGGCAACATGAAAGAGTCTGCCAGGCTGTGTAAGGTACTTCAACCGGACCTGACGGTTAGGCTTGATTCTCTCAGAAAATCTGATACCACGTCGATGCTGGACACATACAAAGCTCTCTTGGAAACCCTGGGTAGCAGGATAATTTCTGACCAGGCAGAGATATGGTAGAGAATACCGCGACGGGAAGAGGCACCAGACTAAACTGATACATAGTATCACAGGTGGTGACTGAGGAGTCACTGAGGTTTTCTTTAGCCTCTTTTGACGACAAAAATGCTAAATTATCGAGGAGACAGGCTTATAGGGCCTTTCTCCTTTGGAGAAAAGTCTGGGTAGTCTTCATTCCCAAACCAGGAAGGAATGACTATGCGCTGGCAAAAATCTGCAGGCCAATCAGCCTGACATCGCTCATGCTGAAAAGACTGGAGCGCACGGTCGAGAAGGACATTAGGTCAACAGTTTGGGTGAATAGTCCCCTTAGTGTTTATCAACATGCATACCAAAGCTGTTAATCAGCTCTACTATACATGACCTTGTAACAAAGATCGAAGTGGGGCCGGAAGCATGTAAGTACACAATGAGAGTCTTCGCTGATATTTAGGAGGCGTTTGAAAACACTACTTTTGACTCCATATGCTCTGCGGCCAGAAGACATGAAGTGGACGAAACCATCATAAAGTGGATTTACTTTATATTATCTAGAATATTTCTGAGCGTGGGGGCTGAAGCTTGCCTTTGTACCATGGCAGAGGTTGGAAGAGGATGCCCTCAGGGCGAGGTGCTCTCACCTTTCTTGTGGTCTTTGGTAGTGGACCCCCTACTAACGGAAATGTAAGACTTCGTTCACATCCAAGCTTAAGCGGATGATGTTTGTGCACTGTCATTAGGTAAATCTCTGAGCGAGGTTCGTGTTAAGACAAAGAGAACTCTGAATAAGATTGGTGAATGGTGCACTTTGTAGGGTATTGCTCTAAACCCCTGCAAGACAACCCTACCAACCCTGTCGTTTAAGCGGAAATGAAAATTGGAAGGTCTCAACCTTCCAGTGCTTGGATGGGTAAACCCATGATAAAAACATAGCAAGGTAGAACCGTTCTCTCATTTTGTCGGCCATGATTTTTTTTTTTAAGTTTGCCAGCATTTTAAAATCATATAAAATTGACAATAAAAAAAAGAAATTGTTCGAAATTGTTGTTGCTTGAAATTGAAAATGAAAATGTGTGTGTGAGTTTGTGAGTAAATTTAAAAATTTAAAATGTTTGGAAACGTCAAGAATTTTAAAAGTAACTCTCAGCGGTTCTACCTTACTATATTTTTATCATGGGTAAACCTAACTCTTCTCCAAATTGAAAATTTTTTTCTGATAATTTTACTATTGTATTTTTGATAATGCCAAAGCTATTTAAAAATTCATCAACAAATGACCAGCCAATATTGGCTTCTTTCATATTTTCTGTGATAAGTTGGACAATCAGATATGGGAGGCAATAAATTTTGTGACGATAACAGTCTGCATAGCTGGCGTCCGCAGCTGTCCCACTACATTGAGGTATTATCTAAACTAGTTTTTAGTTTCCTCATTTTTAAAGGCATCGTTTGCGCTTAGCTGGATGGTGTGCGCGGAACTTCTTGTAACTACAGTTGACTCTACTACTACTTTACGATGACCCATTATTCCCGCAATTCATTCAAATAATGAACCTTGCCTGTTTATTAAATTTTTGGGTTGCACGGAAACAAGTTTTCTTTTTTGGTAATTTTTTTGATAATCAACGGAACAAAATTGTTGATGACATAGTTTTCTGATAACTAAAAAAAACGAAATTTTTTGATAAACACATAATGCTAACATTATCGATGTAAAAAGCAAAAACCATTTTGCATTTTCGTTTATTGATAAAATTAACGTTAATGTGCAGCCCTGGCGTTAACTAGAGTGCGCATATTCTGTTTGTGACGTTCATGGATGAAAAAAAAAAACAGTATATAAGCGCGCAAAAACTCAAGTAAGGCACAGTTGAAAGTTTCGCACTGAGCCTTTCATACGACAAATACCAAAATGGCCAACAAATTCGTTTGCACTTTATTGCTGTTGATCGCGGCTATAGGCGCCCAAGCTGATGGAATCGTAGGTGGTACACCTTCCTCTATTAGCGCTCACCCGTACCTCGCAAGCTTGCAGCTAGCCGATGGAACCATCGTCTGTGGCGGTGCTTTAATTAATTCCAAAACCGTTGTCACTGCCGCCTCCTGTTTGGCTAACTATGATGTTAGCCAATTTGTCGTTGGTATCAACAATGGTGCTCAGACCATTAAAATCGCAAAATCTACTTTTAATAGACAGTACGATATTGAAACCAATGAGAATGACATCGCTATCGTGAAGTTGGCCGAAGCCGCAATTGTTAGCAGCTACCTTGCATTGGCAAGCAGCTTACCTTCAAAAGGTCTACTCGTCGGTTGGGATAAAAACAATGCAGTGGTACAAGCATCTGAAACTATCATCAGCGCGAGGAAATGCGTTACTGAAGGCTACAAATACGAAGCCGGTGATCTTTTCAATTCACAGTTCTGCGGTTTGGCTGAGAACGAAGCTTGTGGTCAATTGCCTGGAAGTCCTTTGGTGGCTGACAATAGATTGCTTGGTGTTGTATCCTGGGGTTATGGTTGTGCCAACAAAGACAGTCCAGCTATTTACTCTAACGTCCTAGTTCTGAAATTGTGGATCGAAAGTGTTTTGTAAAAAGTACTTATATAATAAAGTATAATAATTTCAGCATATTATAAATATCGGAAACATTTATTACGTCAGTGTGAAACAAAGACTATGGGCTATACAAATTCCATAAATGCCCCGTTGACGTTGATTACACCGAGCAAAAGTCAACATTGCAAAAAAAAAACTCACAAAACTAGGAGCGATGTATTGTAGAACTGCGCTTTTAGTTTTTCCCTCTGGCGTCAGGATTTTTTAAGAAGACTTTGAAATTTTAAAGATATGATTGGTTCCAAAATTTATTAAAAAATTCAGTGCAAGGCCTTTTCTGAAATACTGTTGGAAATTCAGAAAAACACAATTATATTTTAGAATAACTCTAACGTATTTCGGAAAAGAGTTAATGTATTTCAGTTAAGGCCAAATGAAATTCGGTAAAACGCAATTGTATATCAGAAAACCACAAGCGTTCATTCATTTCAGATGTCATCGACA
>NW_023461967.1:0-21909 GCF_013731165.1 Rhagoletis pomonella
TTACATATATCCACTTACTTTGGCTAAAGCAAAAAAAAAGGCAGCAGATCCCTTTGTTTCCCTAATTGAAATGTTTTCTGGTTATGCCCATCTAAAAAGACGAACACCAGAAGGAGGAATCCCAAGGCCGGATTATAAGAGTTTCATACCAGCTTATGATCCAATTAATTGGGAATACCTCTCTAAACGTAGCTGGGGCATTGGAGGTTTTCGAGGAATGCACCAAGAGTCCAAACGAGCGGTTACAACTTCACGCGCTTTCTGGATATTGTAATATTTGTATGTAGCACATACATCAAGCGATCGGTTTTATTTATCACCGCCATACCTACATACATACGGGATTTTATTTAGTCGTGCTGCAACTAAAATGAAAGGACCTTCGTGAATTGCATCGTTCTTTTGGAGGTTGAGAAACGCCCGATTCTGGCTCTGTAGGTGGAAAGAGCTGGGTAGCGAACTTTCGTAATGGTGACGGTATACTAAAATATTTATTTGATATTCCACCGATGGTAGCTAATTTTATGGGATTTATTGGTTTTATTCTAGGTGAACGAATTACATCCTTTTCTAATAGCGTCAATACATATTATGACTGGTAAACGTAATGGTAGTGTGCAACGTAGTACTGTAGCGACCCATCGCTCCGATCCCTGTAGCAGATATGCCTGTGACCGCCAGAAAAGTAGCAGCAACGACGGCAACGACGTAATCGTTTGAGACCATGGTTGATGATCAGCACCAGCAGGTACTGGCGTTTGCAACGTATTGCTATGGGTGAGTGATGAAAGCTCTTTTATTTAAAGCTCCATTTTCATTCAAATTCTGTATTAATGCTGAACTGAAGGTGCGTCATCTACTTAGAGAATATAGAATATAGAAAGCCTATTACGAGCTGACCCGCATCTATCATCTGAAATTTCGGTATATACATACAAAGGGTATCGACGATCGTGTTTAAAGGTGTTATGCTTTCCTTTTATGACCTAATCAATGGAAGAAACGAGCCCGTTGGCAAAAATACGTATGCGACAGTGCCACCCCGATCAGTTCAACGTAGTCTGAACTAGGGATGTTTCGAATATCACATTTTCCACATTCGCGTATGCGAATGCGAATTTTCGGAAGGCGAATGTGTATAATAATATAAATATTTGCAACATCCCTGTTCTGAACATTGGCATACATATGTATGTAATGATTCTTCACTGCTGAACCCGAATGTAAAATATAAGGAAGTAGAAGTGCAAGCGTGTTGTTATTTTACCCATTGCACTGATTCCACAATATTGGAAGTGAGCTTGTGGCTTGTTCAACTGAGTAGTTGAATGAAAAATTAACGATGAGGCGGTATGGAAATATTCGATGCCAATTTCCCCCTCCCCCACAATTCAATCTGATAGGGAATTTACATGAGGCGATTTTACAGGCAACTTTTAGTTGAATGCAGCAGTTGAATGGTGTAAATGGCCTTTCCACTAATCGCTTTCAATGAAGTTGGTCCGCTGCCCACTTGAGTTCAACCTTTGGTTCAACCAATCGCCTGTGAAAGTTGAATCATGTAAATTCGCTATAATCTAGTTTAATCGTAGGCTGATTATGCGTCTTGCATATTCTTTCTTATCTTTTCAAATTATTTGGTCTTGAAAATGTCAAATATTTTAATTTCTTTTTATACAAATTCAAAATTGCTCAAGTATTCATAGCGATAATTCTGTAGCTGGAATATTTGGCATTTTAGATGTGGGATTGCGTAGGGAGTAAGAAGTGGAATAGCTGGGTTTTGTGAAGTGGAATTAATAGTACGGGAGTTTATTCAGATATTGTGCTGTTTTCGTTGCAGGGCGGAAGTAGGACCAATTTTGCAATTGGTCTTGTAATTTCTCCCTTAGCTGTGTCGATGTCGACTACTCTTACTAGGTTGTCGGAACCTGGGTGTAGCTTGACTATTCTGCCCAATCTCCATTCGTTTGGTGGCAGGTTTTCTTCTTTAACGACGACCAGGTCCCCTTGTTTTAAGTTGGTTTGTGGATGTTTCCACTTGATGCGTTTCTGCATCTCGGTGAGGTATTCCAGTTTCCATCTCCTACAAAATGTCTGATGTAGGGCCTTCAGTTTCTGCCATCGATTTACGATCGATTTCGGGTGGGGCAAGAAGATGCCCGCCGACTAGGAAATGACCTGGGGTAAGTGGCTCCAGGTCAGACGGTTCGTTTGAAGAGGGGCTTAGTGGTCGTGAGTTGAGACAAGACTCAATACGGCATAAGAGTGTGCTGAACTCTTCAAAGGTATATTTGTGGTCGGACGCAACCTTTTTAAAGTGGGTTTTGAAACTTTTCACCCCAGCTTCCCACAAACCGCCCATGTGAGGGGCCGCAGCGGGTATGAAATGCCACTCTAAGGTTTGATGGCTGTATTTAGTGAGGGTGCTATTGCGTGCCTCAGCTAAAAATGCTTTAAATTCCGCTCGTAAAGATCGTGAGGCTCCGACAAAGTTAGTACCATTGTCGGAGTAAACATTTTTTGGACATCCTCGTCTAGCAACAAATCTTGCGAAAGCGGCTAGAAAGGACGCGGTGCTAAGGTCGCTGGTAGCTTCAAGGTGAATGGCTTTCGTTGAGAAGCAGACGAAAAGACACACGTAGCCTTTTGACATGCGACATCCTCTGCCCCAGTAGGACTTGATGTCGAACGGGCCGGCGAAATCCACTCCCATGTTTGTGAATGCACGGGAAAAGGTTGTGCGTTCTTTGGGAAGGATTCCCATAAGTTGAGTTTGCGACCGTTTCTTGTGGATCGTGCAGACCTTGCAGTTATGTATGACGGACCGTATCAAGTTTTTCACCCTGGGAATCCAATACAGCGATCGGATGAGTCGCAGCATCAGCTGGTTTTCTCCGTGCACGGAAATTTTATGGATAAACTGGACAAAGAGACGGGACAACCTACAACCATACGGAAGAATGATAGGATGACGTTCATTGTAGGACAGATCGCAAGATGCGCTCAGACGACCACCAGCCCTCAGAATCTCATCTTTGTCGATGAACGGGTTAAGAGGCAGGACTTCACTTTTTCCGTCGATTTTAACCTTATATATTCTTCGCTGTAATATTGTTTTTGACAAATTGTTATTAAGCGTTGGGTCGTTGTTTTAATTTCGTTGGCCGAAATTGAACGAGACTCCGCTTTAAAGGAAGATTTCGCTTTGGGATTGATTAATTGATAGAATCTCATAATATAAGATATAACTCTCAAAGCCCGTGACAAATCAGAAAATCGATCGAGAATGTCGTGAAAGTCGCTTACTTTTGTTGTTGCATGAACATGCACCCTTTTTCCTTCAATGGTTGTGTCATAGTCCGATTCTTGTGCTGGCCATCTCGAATAGGCTTCTTGTAACCAAGAAGGACCCTGCCACCACAAGGAGTTGTTGACTATATCACTCGCCGAGAATCCTCTGCTGGCTAGATCCGCTGGGTTTGAGGACGAATCCACGTGGCGCCAATCTTTGTTTCCTACCTTGTCTACTAGCTTTGTTAACCTGTGGGCAACAAATGTTGACCCCGAACATGGAGGTTTTTGAATCCAAGCTAAAACTACCGTTGAATCCGTCATCAAATTCACCTTCAAATGAGCAAGGCTAAGGTTTTCAACGACAGTTTCAATTGTTTCGGCCAGTAACACTGCACCACACAACTCCAATCGGGGCAAAGATATTGTTTTGACCGGCGGTACCCTTTTTTTTGCCATAAGTAGGTTGACGAAAACTTTATCCTCAGTCTGAACCCTTAGAAAAACTGTCGCAACGTATGCCTTTTCCGAAGCATCGCTAAAGCCATGTATTTCTACATTATCGGTTTGCGTGAAATATACCCATCTTGGTATGCGGATGTTGTTTAATTCCGCGTAATCATGCGTAAATGCTTGCCAACGATCCCAGGTATTTGGAGATACGGTTTCAACCCAACCTGTTCCTTCTAACCAAATATTCTGCATAATGATCTTGGCGACGATTATAACCGGCGCAAGCGATGGCTGAAAGTATTGCCCTCTTTGTAATAATGCTACTATTTTCAATTGGTTTCGCTATAAAGTAGAAGTAATCGGAATGGGCGTTCCATCTGATGCCCAAAGCCTTTACTGCACTGGTATCTTCAAACTCTAAGAAATCTTTACTAAGTAAATGACCTTTTGGTATTCCTTGAAGTATTTTGCTAGAGTTTGAAGTCCATTTTCGTAATGGAAACCCGGCTGAATTTAGCACCTGTGATATCTCTTCTCGAGCTCTTATCGCGGCTTCGACGCTATGTCCCCCGGCGAGTACGTCGTCAACATACATACATTTTCGCAAAATGTCAGATGTGATTGGATGAGAGCTCTCCACATCATCAGCAAGCTGGTGTAATGTCCTTATCGCAAGGTAAGGAGCACAGTTTATGCCAAAAGTCACGGTTTTTAATTCGTACAAACTGATCGGATCTTTTGGGCAATTACGGAAAACTATTCGCTGATATTTTGTTTGATTTTGATTTACCCAAATTTGTCGATACATCTTTTCTATATCGCTGTTGAATACGTATTTGTACAGTCTCCAACGTAGTATAAGAATGGGTAAATCGGCCTGAAGTACTGGGCCTGGAAGAAGGACATCATTCAAACTCATGCCATTAGCGGTTGGGCATGATGCGTTGAGTACAACCCTGACCTTTGTAGTGGTGCTTTCTTCCTTTAAAACGGCGTGGTGAGGTAAAAAATAGCAGTCCGTTGAATCTGGTGAGATGTTTTTATTAATTTTTGACATATGTGCTAGTGACTCGTATTCAGATACAACCCGGTTGTACTCTGTTTGAAGGACAGGTATTTTCGCTAGTCGCGTCTCGTTCCGGTAGAACTGAGAGCATGCACTTTTCAGCGAAGGTCCTAAGCACACATTTTTCGGAAAATCCCGTTTAAAAGGTAGAGACACAATGTATTTTCCATCTGTATTGCGTGTCGTAGTTGCTTTGAAGAGCTCTTCGCAGTATTTATCATCTTCGTTGATGCCTTTTTTCTTTGGGACATCCTCCAGCTCCCAAAATGCAGCTAGCTGCTTGTCCAACGTGACTTCGTTAAAATACGATACGATATTGTTGGTTGGACTGACTGAACCCGCGCGACCAGTCAATATCCAACCGAACACGGTCTCTTGGGCGAGAAGCGTATTTAATACGTTCTTCCTCATTCCGCTTAAAATTATTTGCGGGTAAATATCTCCTCCTAAGACAAGGTCAACTGGCTCATTGACGAAGAATCTTTTGTCCGCCAAGACCAAGTCTGGGAACGATTGCCGCATCATTGCGCTTATCTGACAAGGCGGAAGATCCCCGGTTAATTGTGGTAAAACCAGCACGATTGCTTCTATATTAATTAACGGGTCTGTGGGAGACCGAAGTTGAATAGCAAACGCTTCTTTTACCTGCGCAGATACAGAGTTATTGATGCCCGAAACTTGGGCATGCAAGCGTTTTGATGGCATGCTGATTCTCCGTTTGAGTCTCTCAGTAATGAACGAGCACTCAGAACCAGAATCTATAAGCGCTCTAGCCGAAAAATGTATACCATTATAGTGTATGTTTACGCGTGCTGTTCCTAACAAAACTCCTTTACTTGTATTTGCGTAACAAGAATTTACATTTGTAACCGATTTAATGTCTCCTTTTTCAGACTCGCGTCTTGATTGAGCCTGGTTTGGAGTCGATTCTACGTTACCCGATGGATCAGTTGTTGCTCTTGGCTGAATTGGCATATGGAGCAACTTGTGATGTCTCGAATGACTAGTTCTGCAGTTAAATGAGCTGGTACATCTTGAGACTGTGTGCCCAGCAGATAGACAATTCAAGCAACTGCGAATGCTCTTCACGTAATCTACTCGCTCCGTCGGCTTTAGACGCAAAAATCTGTCGCACTTAGATAGCTTGTGTACATTGCTGTTGCACATTTTACATGTCGCCTTTGCCACACTGGCTTGAAAGGCGCCAAGCTTTTTTGCAGGTGTCTCTGCAGAAGTCCGAGAGCTTGGTGGTTTAGGTTTCGAAGCTATATCTCCCCTGAGACCTGTGACGGTTTCCAGTGTTTGAAACCGATTGGATAGGAATTTATCCATATCTACCCATTTAGAAATCTCAGTTTTATTTTCTATGGTTTGCTCCCATAGTGCCAGTGTCGTTTCTGGCAGTTTTGTCTAACACAAATATGTGAATATTGCATCCCAATTTGAAACATCAATCTGATGACACTGAAGCGACGAGATGCAATTATTAATGTCGCGTTGCAGTTTCTTGATGGAGCTACCGCATTCACTCTCAACTGCGTTTAAATAATACCTTAATAATACCTTTAATTGAGCATTGACCAGGATACGTTTATTTTCGTACCTGTCACATAGATTATTCCAGGCCGCACCAAAGCCATCGTTGGTTAATGGGGATCTCTGCACTATTTCCTTGGCCTCCCCTTGGGTTTTTTGCCGGAGGTGATACACCTTCTCAACTGGGGTAAGGCGCTTATTTAGAATGTATATGGCCGTAAACATATCCCTAAACGATGGCCACGAAAGATAATCTCCTTTAAAAATGTCTGTGTCACAAGGAGGGAGATGAATATTAAGCTCGCGACCTGACTTGTATTCGCTTTCCTTTTCAGTATTTGCGAGTTGCTCTGAAAGATCAGCGATTGCTGCTTGGCACCGCAAAAAACTGAAGTACGTGCTTTTATACTTCTTTTTAACCGATGCCAGGTCTTTGGTTTAGAGCTCTTTTGATGCGCAAAGCTCATCATAAGACCCCTTTACCTTTTCCCACAGAGCCTTTAATTCATCCTTTTGGAAAGTTAAGGAGTGTTTTGTGTGCTCTGATGGCTGCATAGAGTTGTAGTCAGATTCAAATTCTGCTACTGAATCTGCCTGACGAATAAAGGTATCCATTTTTGGCAACCAAAGACCACTCAATTGGACGCAAGAAAAGAAATTTGTCTGTAGTAATAGAAAACGCCGATTTGTAGGAAAATATTGCTACTAACCGCTTAGCCCGAAATAAGCCTAGTTCTTATAAGAACAACAAAAGATAATTTGTATATTTAAGTAATGACTTATTTATTTTCCAGCCAAGTGAAACTGTTGAGTACGTAATTACGTATATATGCGTATATGCAAAAGAAATGTGCAAGTCACTCGCCACCCAACTTATAAAAAATGTGATGTACGTGTGTAACTAATTAGAATCCACAATATGCAATTTATTTAAAATTTCTAATGAAAAAATTTTGTTTGTTCAAGCGCGGCTGTGATTTTGTGCAACAAACAAATAAATGGGGGAAACTACCCAGTGAAGTGATCAGCTATATGTACAAGCGCGCCACTAATAATAGACAAGTGCAATTTGAAAAGAAACCAAAGGAGTTTCGCAAACTATACTTGAAGTTACGCGATTAATAAAATGCAAATAAAAGTGAAAGCCAGTAAAATGAGAAAAAACTAAATTCTGTGCTTTGCAAGAAAATAATAAATTTTATCAATCTTGTGCTTCGGTAAATGCGACTGGTATTTTTACACAAACAACACCATATCAAGAATCAAAATGGACGTTCGCGCAATTCGTTAATGTTAGCCGATACACCAATAAACGTGAAAATGTTATATTTTTTTATTTTCGGAAAAATATTAAGCACTGAGTTTTCTCCCCTTTTTATTTTTACAAAATAATCACGCGCGTTTTTTTTTTTTTTGTTAAGATTCATACACACACAAGTGCAATGAAATTCAACCACGTACCTTAATGTGTTGTTATATGCCGTGTAGTGCGATATGCTGGTTTATTAAAAAAAATGTGTTGCTGACACTAGTGGTGCTGTGATGCAAACGTGATGCTGTGATGCAATACAAAACGTTGATTTGATGAACAGCCGGTTAAGCGATGAACCAAAAAACTCTGCTTGTGTAGTAAGCCGAAGAAAAAACGCTTGATATAGCTCTTGTGGCACGTTGGTTGTGGTGCGAAAAAACTCAGGTTGTCGTAGACGTAGACGAACGTGATGCTGTTGTGACCAATGTGGAAAACTGTGGCGATCGGTTGAGGCAGTTGAAATACTCAGATGTGATGCTATGTGGACTGTATAATTTGGTTACTTTTTAGGCTCGAAGACCAATATTTTCGCAGGTGGCGTCGCACGAAGATGGAGCGCACCAGCGTAAAGTTGATGTAACGAAAAATAAGAATAAATAAAAGACACAGTGGTTTTAGTACAGTGAAATCAAAGGTCGTTTTATTTGTAGGTATCTGTGCGTTTAAATACTTTCATACACAAGAATTGGCTTACCAAACGAGGTGTGACAGCTGCGATATCTCCTTTCAGACGGTCTTCTAACAAGTGAAGAAGTGCTAACAAACGAAAAGGGATGTAGCCCACCGCACAGTAACTTTCGTTAAGTTTCCCCTCCAATAAGTTACCGTACAGTGGGGCTTATTGTTAGCGGCTGGAAAGATAGCCGTAACTTATATATGTGTTTGTGTGCTCTTACATCAAGTGACAAAACGCGGATTAGAGCGGTGCAATATATTTAGGTTGCGGACCTAAACAGGCAGTATATCGTTTCGTCAACAACATTTGTTCCACAACTGTAAACTGGGTGCCAAGACGTGTATGCTCTGACTGTTTGTGTGATGACAGGAGATACTACTTCATTTCGTCCTCGTTCACCACCAGACCCATTCGCTTTGCTTCTCTATCCAATCCCGAGAAGGCAGAACAGACGTAGCCCTTGTTTATATCGATAATATCGATGTCGTCGGCATACGCCAGCGATTATACGCTCTTGTAAAGTATTGTGCTTGAGCGGTTCAGTTCTGCGGCTCTTATTATCTTCTTCAACATCAGTTTAAGAAATCACACGAGAGGGAGTCACCTTGTCTGAAACCTCGTTTGGTATCAAACGGCTCGGACAGGTCCTTCCCTGTTCCGACGGAGCTGGTGGTATTGATCAACGTCATTTTACACAGCCGTATTAGTTTCGCGGGGAAACCAAATTCAGACATCGCGGCATAAAGACAATTTCTCTTCGTGCTGTCGAAAGCGGCTTTGAAATCGACAAATAGATGGTGTGTGTCGATTCTATTCTCGCGGGTCTTTTCCAAGAATTGGCGTATTGTGAATACCTGATCTATGGTGGATTTGCTAGGCCTAAATCCACACTGATAAGGTCCAATCAGTTCGTTGACGGTGGACCCCAGTCTTTCGCACAATACACTTGATCTTTTAACCTATGTATACTTAGAAGGCTGATTCCACGGTAGTTGGCGCGAATGGCGGGATCGCCTTTCTAGTGGATTGGGCAGAGCACACTTACACTGCATTGTAACACATTTACTAAAAACCCCTGGTAACTTCCTGAAAAGAATACGAATGTTTTTGAAACTAATTTACGATAAGAATGTTCAAAGCTCTATTCACCTTGAGCAAAAAATTTCGAAATTGCAGCCCGTAGATTCTCTCAAGGATGTGCCTTTTTGCGAAGGCTGCTCATCAATAGTCTTTGCGAATCGACGTGAGTGCCTTTGTAACATAGCTATGCTACAGGAAATGAAATGTAATCCAAATTGCGGCTGGTATTTTTTTGCTATCACATACTTCCATTTTCACTATTTATCACCACTAAATTGGACTATTTACCACCATTAAAATGCGAGCAAATTTTTACAGCTGCTGTTGTTGTACAGCGCCACTTTCGGACGGGTAAAATACTAAAATTTAGGCTAAGTTTTTTTAGCGAAAGGGAGGGCAGAACCGCAATTTTTGGGGATAGCCAAAAATTCGGATAAAATGTTAAGCTTTCGCATTTTAGCATATTTTAGCGATAGCGAAAGTTAGAATCCGGCTGCTGGTCGACACAGTTGGCTTTGATTTCTAAAACAACTTCATCAGTAAGAAACGGGATAATAATTCCAAATTTTCGTCTTTGTTTGATATATAATTGCAAAAAAAAACGCGGTTTCATGAAACTTTCGCAAATATCAACAACACCAAATTTGTTTTTCAACATGGTTGACAACCGAAGAAGCCTTTCTTTCTTTGAACATCCAATCAGCCAAACTGCAAACATCTCGCCTTTTGTAATAGCATGATAGCCCAGACAAAAACTGTTTTTCTTGAAAACGGCTAAAAACGACGGCTTAAGTAAAACAAGATCAATTCATTACATCCCAGTTTATCAATTTCCATTTCCATTTTATTTACCGCAAGTTAACAAAATTGTAAAAGCTTGCATTAAATCATAAATGGAAATAAATCAGAAAATTTTTGAGGTTATGCAAATAAGTCAGTTTGTTTTGCAAACAATGATAAAAAGTCACTTTTTTAAACTAGAACATAGGTTCTCACTTATATATTTTTTTCCAGTAAAAATTTTCCGTTGATTATTCGGACTTTATAAAAAAATGCACTTTAAACTTAAGAAATAAACCGGTTGCGCAAACAACGTGTCAATAAAGTTTTAAAAGTGTAACTTTGTTTGATTGCTGTCTAACGGTGATTTTTATTTTACAAAGACAAAGTGAAGTTTCTGTTATTTTGGAGTATTCCCTACAGAATGACATCAAAAAATAATGTAAAACTGCATTTACGAAATTGGACTTTCGCACAGCCAAATGAATCATTTGACCTAATGTGCGTTGGATCGAATCCAAGTTGAAGAAATCTGATGGGGAAATGTGGTGATCTCCGAAATAGCAGCTATAACTTCTACCAGAAATGTAAATTGTGTTTTTTTCAATATAAATTTTATTAAAAATTTTTGAATATAGTTACAAAGTCCTTTAAAAACTACAGTCGTCAGAGAGAAAATCTAAAAACGCAGTTTAATTATATTTGGCACATGGTTTCGTGAGTATGTTCATTGCTTCGTGTGTTTTGAAATTCTTTTGTTTTTGTCGCTCGGTGTAATTAGCTGCATATAACTACGCATTTCAACATTTGTACAAAAATTCAAAAAATATTCACCAACATTTCAAACTTTTTACTCAGAATTTTTATACAAATTTTAGGTAGGCAGTTTTATAGCCCATTAAATTATAGTAGGATAAAGTGCAAGTTTGAAGTGGCTTTAAACATCCTAGATTTTTTATAATTTTGTTTGCTGGTTGTGTCACGCATTTTCTCCCACACAAAGGATGTTCTAAAATTTTTTTACATGGAAGAAAATGCCCAGCATCGGAAAAAAATTACCAAAAATCAATGGTATTTTGTAGCTGCTGGAAACTTGCACGTCATCCGACTATAATTTAATGGACTATAAAACTGGTTACCTACCTAAAATTTTTCTAAAAATTCTGAGTAAAAACTTTGAATATTTGGAAAATATTTTTTGCATTTTCTTTAATTTTTGTACAAGTTTTGAAATGCGCAATTTATAACTGCTTGTATGTAAAATGAAGTAGACCTTTATATTATAAAAAAAATTTTAAATATTAATTAAACAAGAGAAATATAGACAAAACTGGTATAAATAAGGTCTTTCTTTTATTTCTGCCACTAGTATTATGAACTTCTTTCAACCACAAAGTACATTTATTGACTTAAGGTTTTTTGCATCGAGCTTTTTTTGACATAACTTAAGTTTATCAGATATGAACTCGCTAAAGTATTATTAAATGCGTATAAATTAATAATAATTTAAAAATTAACTCCAATACAAAATTTTGATCCCGAATAAATTTTAACCTTTACATTTGACGAAACGTGGTGAATAAAACTTGTACTACACAAGTTGCGAAAATAATCTTAAAAACTTACGTGTTTAATGGGGATTCCAAAATGATATAAAAGTTATAACCTTTAAGTTTTTCTACTGTTGTTATTACGATTTTAATCTAAAAGGATGCTTATCTATACTAATTATATAAAGAGAAGTCCCTTTTATTTGTAACAGGTATTCTCGCGAACGGCTGGTCCGATTTTCATGAAATTTTGTATATAAATAGCTTTCAGTAACCACCATGTTTTCGGCTAAAAAAAATTTACTTTTTTCGGGTAGGTGGACCAAGGACCGATCTATTCCAAAAAATCGTATTATAGTCCGATTTGCTTAAAATTTGGTACGTAAGTAGCTTTTTAGCATATAGTAGCATATATGATCCGTTTTTTCCGGGAAGTGGTCAAGGGACCGATCTATTCGAAAAAATCGTATTTACGGTCCGATTTGCTTAAAATTCGGTACGTAGCACAGTGCCGCGAAGGTGGACAAAAATACAAAAATCGACTGTCTTGAAACTTAGATGTTTTGATGTCAAGTTACAGCTAAATCTCCAACTAAGAGAAGTTCATAAGTTATTTTGTGATAAAAACAACTTTCAGCCTCACACACCCCCTCAAAGTACACCTATTTTCTACATACCATTTCATTTCGGCGATTCGCACATAAAAGTGGTCGCAGTTAAAAATTTGTTAAAAATACATTTTTATTCCTAGCAAGATCAACTTTTGCACTTTGATAAAGATATATGCGACAAACCAAAAAATGTATGGTTCATGGAAAAAAAATTTATACAAATATTTGTTTTTTATTAATAAATAAATATATGATTAAACATACCAAAATCCGAAAATTGGCAACCTTTGGAGACAAAAAAAAAAAAAACATCTTGAAAGTTCGTGAAATTTTTTTTTTTGGTTATGGTAGTTTGGACCTTCTACTAACAGAAACAATCGAAATCTCTTCCAACTTTTTCCAATATTTGAAAATTTTCAATTTTGAAAAAGTGACTAAATGCCTTTTTTTGGTATTATTTTAGCTGATCTATATTTACAATACTTTTTCTGAATGCCCTAAGATCTAAATTTTTGGTTCGCTCTTCAAAAATAAGGTGTTGAATTAAAGCTAAAAGTGCCAAAACAAAAGTTAAGAGGTACAGGGTGCTTTGAAATGAAAAAAATTATCAGCTAATTAAAATACTTAAATATGCATCACGGTATGGGAGCCAAAAACAAAGGTATACGAAGATTTACATATATATATATATACATATATATATATATATATATATATATAGAGCAATGACACCAGTTTACAAAAAGAAATATAAAACAGAGAAACAAATATTTAAAGGGTTCTGATCTCAGCTTTAATAAATACATTGTTGAAAGTGACGAAGCAGACAAAAGCATGGAATCATTTGAATCAGTGATCACTTCCTCCTCTTCTGAGGACTCTGAAACTGAGTGATTATAACAACTAGTTCGGTTTTTATTAACATATTATATGTTATTACCATATAACAGCTATTATTACTTACTTACTTAACAGTGATTATGCTTTATTTTAAATGAAATCAAAAGAATTTTTTTTTCTAAAGGTTAACATGTAAGGAAAACCGACTTAATTTTTCAAATTACCATATGTATTCACTTAGGAAGTAAAGTTTAGACGAATTTTGACTATTAAGACTATTTTTCTTATATTTTGATATGGCATATTTCATTTTTAAATAATCATGTGCAAAAACTCGATGTTTTTTTAATGGGTACCCGTTACAAAAAACCGATTACTTTCTTAAAATTAGAGTAATATAGACACTTCAGATGTAAAGTTTCAATAAATTCTGACGACTCCTTCCTGTTTTCGTAAACACCACAATCAGCAATGATTATGCCTTATTTGTCTTTCATATAGTAATGTAAAAAAAAAATCTTTTTTTTTTTAATGGGTACCCGGTACCGAAAAATCGATTGCATTTTTGAAATAAGCATGGCTTAGTCCTTTTAGGTGTAAAGTTTCAACAAGTTCTGAATACTATTTCGGTTTTTATAAACATATGTCTACGATGATTATGAGTTATTTTGCCTTTTTATAAAATTGTAAAAAAATTTTTTTTTTAATTAAATGGTAAGAGATGCTGAAAAACGTTTTTTTTTTTCTTAAATTGCCGTGATATAGTCCTTTCAGGTGTAAAGTTTCAGCCCATTCTGATGCCTCCTTCCACTTATATCAACACATGTCCACAATGACTATTTTCATATAAAAATGCAAAAAAAACTCGGTTTTCTCGAAATGAGTAACCGGTATAGAAAAACCGATTTCATTTTTGAAATTAGAGGGGCATAATACTTCTAGGTGTGAAGTTTCAGCCAATTCTGACCACTCCTTCTATTTTTGTCCATCATTTGTATGGAGTCGCGGCACTGTGCGTAGGTAGCTTTTTAGCATATATTAGCATTTATGATCCATTTTTTCCGATAAGTGGACCAGGGACCGATCTATTCGAAAAAATCGTATTTACGGTCCGATTTGCTTAAAATTCGGTATATAAGTAGCTTTTTAGCATATATGATCCATTTTTCCCGAGAAGTGGACCAGGGACCGATCTATTCGAAGAAATCGTATTTATGGTCCGATTTGCTTAAAATTCGGTACGTAGGTAGCTTTTTGCCTGGATAAGCTTATAGATTCCTGTTTTCCAATTTTCATGCAATTTCGAATATAAATAGCTTTGAGCAACCACCATATCAAGAGGCGAATTCGTCACTACGCAAGATTTATTTGCGTCAATCAGAAACAACAGATACTGCCAAAATATAATTATAATATATAATATATCTCAACTAATATATATTTTGAAAGCCGTTTCTTAGCTTTCGCAAGGCTCGAGAGCGGCTGAACCTATTTTTTTGAATCTGCCACCTGCCGCACGTGTCCCAAGGATGGTTTTAGGCTGAAACAAAAATCTATATGTAATGGGGGCGTGACACCCCCCATACAAACCGAATTTCTCATGCTACATTTCTCTGAAACTGTGCATGGTAGAGTTCTGGAACTTGGTATGGAGATACACGAAATCAATCGCATACTCATGCAGGAAAAGGGCAGCTGTTGGAAAGGGGGGCGTGGAACCTCCCATATAAATCGAATTTTTATACTGCATATCTCTGAAAGTATTCATCGTACAGTACTGGAACTTCGTATGGACATATGTATGTAGTCGAAATCAAGCCCATACTCATGGAGAAAATTGGGGCTATTTGAAAAGGGGGTGTTAGGCCTACAAACGTACCGACCTTTAGCTATCTTTGAATGTATTTATAATTCTTCTGTAGGTGTGTTTGTCAGTGAAATCCTCCTAAATGGTTGTACGGATTTTAACGAAACTTTTTGTGTGTGTTTGGGTGGGTCTCTGGATGGTTTAGCTTCACAATTTAATCCGACAGTTGGCGCCGATTTGGCTAATGTTTTAAATATGTATGCAATACTATTGCAAAAACGTGCTGCCAAGTGGCGCTGAAGTCGAGTTATTACTAAAAATAGCCAAGTGAGAAAAGGGGCCGTGAAGGTCAGATTAAATCGACCTGTTGCACCATTGGGTATATCGAACGCTCCTGCGTTGCGATTGGCCCAATGGATGTGATTTTCCAATATTATTATGCGTTCAAACTTTTAAGGTATTTCGTCTGAAATAAGTATATGTATATTGCATTTCTGTAGAACAATGATTCGCACCCATTTTGAAATTGCCACCAACTATACTGTAAAGCTTCTAGGACATTCACTATAGAACCGGGTCATTGTTGCCGCCAGGGAGTGAAGAGGAAAAAATGTATTTCGCTTTGCGAATAACCGTGCTATGAAATGCCGCACAACTGAAGAATTTCAAGAAATTCTTCACGGATTTAACACTTTCCTAAGGTTATTTAAAGCGGCAAATGACCACCAAATCACAATCTTAGCAGACGAATGTGCCAATGAAAATCGTAAACGTGAATTGTTGGTGAAAATGTTGGACCAAAAAGTTTCAATAAAGTAAATAAAAATTTTGGGCGGGGCGAAGTTCGCCGGGTCTGCTAGTTACTTATCTAGCTTTTAATCACATGCTGTAAAACAGCCGTTAGGGACGTGTGTTACAGTTGTTGACTTTAAAACAGCTACCTGCCCAGAAGCACATTGGCTTTGGCGGTTTAGTCATTTGGTGTTTTCCCGACTTTTTGCGACGCGTTTTCGGTTTGTTCATAATTTTTTGCGGTACTACTGGATTAGTTTTGCAATGTTGTTTTTATTTTTTTGATATTGGTGTTATTACTGATCCAACGGATTATTGATTGGGGAAATGTCGAGTTCATATACACCAGTTGAATATGCAAATATACATTTCATTTACGGGGAATGCCAACGTAACGCCAACGCTGCTGCCGAATTATACCGAGAGAAGTAAGAGAGATATTTCCTATGATAAAAAAATTACCTTTAAGTTTCACTTTGATTTAGGCGCAATTTGAAATAAGTACATAATAAAAAAGTTATCGTTGTTTAAGGTATCCCAACGGACATCATCCGGACTATCGCGTTTTTATAAGAGTCCATAACTCTTATTGTAAAGGAAGGAATCCTGCCATGGGTCCTGTGAAAGGTGATGATGGGAGACCACTACTACCAATGGATGTCGAAGAGGAAGTTCTTCAGGAGGTTAGAGGAGACCCTGGATTTCGGTTCGCCAAATTACCAGACGAACGGAAGAGCGGGTGTACGGTCCACAATATTCTGAAACGTCATAATCATGAATCTTCATGCCATAAAGACGGGTACATGAACATGCACAACCTGCATCAATGGGCGCTTGGAAATCCACATGCAATAAGAGAAACCCGTTCGCAGACACAATTTAATATTAATCTGTGGACAGGAATAACAAATGATCAAATTATTGGACCCCACGTACTGCCCGCTATGCTGAACCGTGAAATTTATTTAGATTTTCTGGGAAATCATTAGGAACGAGGCAGGCCATGTGGTTACAAAACGATGGATGTCCAGCTCATTACGCTGGTCAAGTACGGCGACATTTGGACGGACGATATCCGCAACGATGGATTGGACGCTTGGGTCCCATTTTATGGCCACCTAGATCCCCGGATTTAAATCCTTTAGACTTTTTTATTGGGGCTGCTTCAAAGATTTGGTGTTTAGAACTTAAATTACCACCATCGAACAACTGCGGGAGCACATCAATTCAGCCGCCGAACAAATAAAAAATGAGAATTATGCACACGGAATTAAAAGATCATTTATTAAGAGATGAAGGATGTGGTAGTAGGCAGCCATTTTGAACATCTTTTATAATAAATAATAAACTAATACCGAAACACATTGGCTGCATTTTTTTATTCATTCTGAACGTTTGGAATAAGCTTTTTTGTTTATTTATTCTTTAGAACGTTCCTGTTGATATGTTGACGTATATTTCAAACGCATTCTGTTTATTCCGGCTGTGAAATGGGATTATCCGGAATGTATAAAGAAACGCAGCCATATGTTGTTGTTATTTGTCCCATATCATTAAAAAAAAAGGTAAACCTTTATTATTTGAAATTTTCCCGAAGACTTTTAAACCAGCATCCTTTTAGATTCAAATCGTAAAACAACAGCATAAAGACTTATAACTTTTATATCATTTTGGAATCCCCATTAAACACGTAAGTTTTTAGGATTATTTTCACAACTTGTGTAGTACAAAATTTTTTCACCGCGTATCGTCAAATGTAGAGGTAAAAATTTATTCGGGATCAAAATTTTGTATTGGAGTTAATTTTTAAACATTTTAAACACAATAATTGAAAAAGTGTTATACTCTATCGATAGCGGAATAAGTTTAGATAAAAATAAAAAAGACGCAACTTCAAAAAGTTTTTATTTGTAGAAACGGCATGTAAAAAATCGACCGAAAGTACAGATTTTTCAAAAATATAAAAAAGTCAAAAAATCTCGAAAACCATGACACTATTTATAAGTTTTTATACTTTTCTTTGGTAGACCATAATGTCGCGTACTGGCGGTTAAAGGGTTATCCATGGCTTCCTGCACACCCTGTATATGTATGTTAATTTATGGGAATTTATTATAATAATAATAATAATAGATTGGCGCTTACACATATGTTAGTGTTTGGCCGAGCTTCTCCTCCGATTTGTGGCGTGCGCGTTGATGTTGTCACACAAAGCGGAGGGACCTACAGTTTTACGCCGACTCCGAACGGCGATTGTATTTTTATGAGAAGCTGTTTTTCATGGCAGAAATACACTCGGAGGTTTGCCATTGCCTGCCGAGGGACGACCGGTGTTAAGAAAAAACCTTTTTCCTATATTTTTGCGATGTTGCTTTGACCAGGGCTTGAACCCAGGCATTGTGGAGTGGAAGCGCGCACTGCTTACCACTACACCACAGCGGCCGGTAATTTATTATATTTTTTATAATTTGTTTCCTTCTTTTTTTAATCTCTCTTACTGCCAGATTTGGCAGATTACACATTGTACTGTTCGTTTTTCGTATTAAATACTTTTGGGTCCCACTGCTTATCATTAAGAGAATTTTGGCGAGGAAAAATTTGCGTAGCAATTGTCCGAATCCGACTGCAGGTCACAAATAATGTCGCGCTTAGCTAAGAAGAAGGAAGAAGACCTGGTCTGGTGACACCTCGGGGAAGAAAATCGGCTAATAAATGGCCTCGTTATTTAAATTTTCAGGAAAATTGCATCAAGATTGCATTTTAAATTCATTATTTTGAACACGCTGACGAGGAAAGGAAAGAGTTATGTCTAAGCATATCCTTACTAATATTATAAATCCGAAAGTGAGCTTGTTTGTTTGCTTTCACGCTTTAACTACTCAACCGATTATCATGAAATTTTGTACACTGCTGTCATTTAGCCCAACTTAAAATAAGGATAAATTTAATCTCGATTAGACAGGGGGGCGTGGCACCTCCCATACAAACGGCATTTTTCATACTGTATTTCTCAGGAAATATTTTTAACAGATTACTGGAACTTGGTATGGAGATATATAAAATCATTACCTACTCGTGGATGAGGGCTGCCACCTTTTAAAATAATCAAAATTCAACTTCAATTAAGGGAGTTATTTATTTGAAAATTATATTAAAAAATGAATGTCAAGAGGTTTAAAAAAGCTGTATCTCGAATATATTTTGAAAAGGGTTGCCACCTGTTTGAAAAGTCAAATTTAAATACATTATACGCAAGCTATCTGAAGAATTAAAATATGGTTGTCTAACGAAATATTGTTATGAAACCTTTAGTTCGAAAGTTTTGAATAATATTTAAGTCTTTCACCTTTTTAAAAATTAAATTCAATTGTTTTAAATCAAATATTACAGTAAAAGGCGGCAATGGTTCTGGCAGTTGATTTATCGGTGGTGATTTGAAATTTACCCCTGCACAACTCAACCCTGGTGTCTCCGAATGAAGCTTTAAGAAAGTTTTAGTTTGAAAAAATGTTGTTTTTTAATTGAGTTTTCTTGACATTTTACTCAATGTAGCACTTTGAAATTTCATTCACTCAGCGAAGCGCTTTGACCCAGTTCGATGTTATTCAAAACGGAAGCATAAACCAACTTTCAATACGCTCAGAAATTCAAGTGTATTGATTCGAATTTGTTTTCAAATCGCTTTTTTATTTCTCACATCGGTTAGAAAATAGGTATAAACACATCACTCATTTGACTCGAAGTGAAAAAAGGCTGGTTTTCTTTATAAAGCCCGTTTTAAATTTGAATTATTATTATAACAAACTTGAATTCTTGTTCGATTCCACCGCGCAAATTAATTATTTAAGAAATATCGAATAAAAATAAAAATTTAGTTTACTTTTGAATACGGTTTCAGCAAGTGCGCTATAACGACACAGGTATAAATGTTTGAAAGAAATATGTGTTGAGTCAAATCAGATTTTTGTTAATGCGGTTCTCGTGTAGGTATAAACAAGGTATTTTTTATTTTTTTATATATAAATACGCCACAAGAAAATTTTGTAATCCCTTTTCTGAAGGCACCGTTCGCTCGATTTCAATGAAACATACACCGATTTAAAGGATATAACTTGCTCTAATCCAGAAATGTTAATCCCGATACATAGGGGGCGTGGCATCTGACATATAGTCTAAAATGTGAAAACCACTATATCTCTAAAACCAATTATGCTGGAGAACTGCAACTTAGCACAGATGCATAGATTGTAAATACCCTACTTAGGGTGAAAAATGGTAGGTACTGGAAAAGTGGGCGTGGCACTTCCCATACAAACTGAAATTCTCATATCGCTTATCTCTGGAACTGCTTATGCTAACGTCCTGAATTTTGGCACAGCTATTTACGCTAACAGTAACGTGCTTACGGCGAAAAGTGGTAGATTTTGGAAAAGAGGGCCTGGCACCGCCCATACAAACTGAAATTTTCATATCGCTTATCTCTGGAACCACTTATGCCAACGACCTGAAATTGGAGACAGCAACATATGTGGTCAATACCGTACCGCCGTAAGTACGCGAAAAGTGGTGAATAATGGGAAAGGGGGCGTGGCACCGCCCATAAAAACTGAAATTCTCATATCGGTTATCTCTATAACCACCTATTATAAGGTAATGGAATTTAATACACCTACATTTATACACATACAAAATCACGAGAATCATTCAATTGGGAACCATTCTCCCCCAGATTTTAAAATAACATTGAATGATTGTTGTTTTGTGCAAAAGTTTTTAGAAGGATCAGTGTGATTGTCTACCGAAATTGGCGAAGGGAATGAGAGCTATCCTAAAAAATCATATTTATGATCAGATTTGTTTCACTTTTACAACACATATTAGTAACATAAAATTTGGTGTAACTTGGTGTCGTGTGATGAAAAAATATTGGGTTTTGGCCGAGTCTTGACAAAAACCCGGTTCGGGGGAAAATGAAACTCATGATAAGGCTGATTATCTTTTGTTGAAAATCTTCAAGATACTTTCTCAACCGATTCTAATGAAAAAAAGAAAGAGTTTATGTAGATGTGGGCAATTTAGTTCTTAACCTCCAAGAGGCTCTCAGACAAATATAATCGAAAAACTTATTTACGGTCTGAATTCGTATATGTTTTACTTATTAGTCAGTGATGAACATCTCATCTATACATATAAATATATATGCATATTTTTTATAAATGAAAATCGAGGTTCCTTTTTCGGTCTCATTTCAAAAGCTACTGGAGAAATTTGGAGGAGACTTGGTAGAATTAGCATTAATCAATCCGGTATTAACGTTCATAATTCGATTTGAAGTTTTCCTGTAAATTCGCTATAAATTCTGTATATATAAATACGCCAGAAGAAAATTTTGCAATCCCTTTTTTGAAGGCACCGTTCGCTCGATTTCAATGAAACATACACTGATTTAAAGGACATAACTTCCTCTAATCCAGAAATGTCAATGCCGACACACAGGGGGAGTGGCGTCTGACATATAGACTAAAATGTGAAAACCACTATATCTCTAAAACCAATTATGCTGGGGAACTGAAACTTAGCACAGATGCATAGATTGTAAATACCCTACTTACGGTGAAAAATGGTAGGTACTGCGAAATTGGGCGTGGCACTTCCGATACAAATTAAATTCTCATATCGCTTATCTCTGGAACCACTTATGCTAACGTCCTGAAATTGGACACAGCAACATATGTTGTACTTACGGCGAAAAGAGGTATAGTTTGGCGTGTCACCGCCCATACAAACTGAAAATCTTATATCGCTTATATCTGGAACCGCATATGCTAACGTTCTGAAATTGGACACAGCAACATATGTTGTCAAAACCGTACCTACGGCGAAGAGTTAGATTTTGGAAAAGGGGGCGTGGCACCGCCTATGCAAACTGAAATTCTCATATCGCTTATTTCTGGAACCACTTATGCTTACGTCCTGAAATGTGACACAGCTATTTATGATATCAATACCGTAGTTATGGCGAAAAGTGGTAGATAATGGGCAATCGGGCGTGGCACCGCACTTGGAAACTTAAATTTTTATAGCGCTTATCTCTGGAACCGCTTACGCTATC
>NW_023461968.1:0-21908 GCF_013731165.1 Rhagoletis pomonella
TCCTCAAAAGAACATATATCAAAGTCTGCTTCTAATAATAACGACCCTGCAGTATCTTCCCCGTCCCCCGTTGAAGTTGTGGCACCGCCATCTAATCTTCCAACGCTTACTCTACCCTCCATTAGTAACTCAGTTACTCAACCCCGTCCGCCGGTAATCGACTCTGATACTAGGAGACTGGTTGTGGTTCCCCCAAAGAAGTCTATATTTGTATCTAGATTTTCGAGAGATACTTCCGAGGACGATATAAAGTTTTACATCTCGTCCAAAGTTAAAACTGTCAACTTAAGTATCAGAAAATTTAATTTTAAATATGAAAGAAATATTTCTTCATTTAAAATAGACGTAAATTTAGAAAATTTTGACATGCTGCTTAGTAGTTCTTTTTGGCCCTCCGGAGCTTTCGTTCGTGAATTTGAGTATAGGCCCAACAAAAATAATAATTTAGCAAATATTCCCCGTCAGAATACAGAACCAAAAAACTGATTACTAAATCTGCTTTAAGTATTTATTATCAAAACGTAAGAGGCATAAATACTAAATTAACGAATTTATATCTTAATGGCCTTGAATGCAATCATAATATAATTTCTTTGACTGAAACTTGGCTCAAACCTCACACTTTTAATTCAGAGATTCTTTCAAATAATTATCATATCTACAGAAAAGATCGGGAGGACAGAGTCGGCGGTGGCGTACTCTTTGCCGTAGACTCTTCAATACCATCTGAAGAAGTTAGTCTTCCACACATTGAATCTGCAGAATTCAAATGCATTCGTGTTCAGGTTGGAAGGGGGTTTACTTACTTAGCTCTATGCTATATTCCTCCCCGATCTGACTTATCAGTGTATTCACAACATGTATCTTTACTGAAATCAATTAATTCAATGATTAAACCCTCTGATTCATTGATTGTGTTGGGTGACTTTAATTTACCAAATGTATCATGGAACATCATTGGCAATGATATTGTACCTTTCTCGTCTAGCGCGTGCAACAACGTATTTTTAGAGGAGATGGCAGAACTCTGCCTGAATCAAGTTAATGTACTTCGCAATAAGTTTGGCAAAGTATTAGATCTTGTTTATGTTGATGATGCATCTAAGTCGGCTGTAAATAAATGTGACCCACTAGTTTTGCCCGAAGATGTCTACCACCCTGCTATTGAGATATCTTACGAAATTATAAACGATGGTCAAAATTGCGATGTCCAAACATACGAATCAAATATTCGCTTTGATTTTTCGAAAGCCAACCTTAAAAAACTGAATAAAGAATTGTCTAAATTGTCGTGGCCTATATACAAAGAAAAAGTTGAGCAAAGCGTTGCACATTTTAATTGTACTGTACATAGATTATTTGAAAAGTATGTGCCTCAACGCATGTGTGTTCCTGAAGAACAAACGCAGTTATGGTTCACTAAAGAACTGAGAAACTTGAAAAACAGAAAGTCACGTTATTTTAGATTACACAAAAAAACCGGCTTACACTCATACTATGTAAAATACTCACTTTTGCGTCACAAGTTCTTTGAATTAAACAAAAAGTGTTATAAAGATTACTTGTGTAAAATCAAACGACGTATAATATATAACCCCAAATCATTTTATGATTTCGTAAACTCCAAGAGAAATGTACGGGGGTTTCCTTCCGCCATGAAGTATCAAAATACCGTCTCTGGTGATAATCAAACAATTCCTAACATGTTCGCTCAGTTTTTTAAATCCAATTATTCCACTAACTCCCAAGCATAATTTGACTATCCTTTTAAACTAAGTCCAATTAACTCAATACATAACCCTATAATATCTCCCGATGATGTTTTAGTTTACCTGAAGTCCTTAAAGCAATCTTTTAGTTATGGTCCTGACCAGATCCCCACTTGTTTTCTTAGAAATTGTGCTGATTATCTCTATGAGCCGTTAACAGCCTTATTTAATTTGTCTCTTAAAGAGGGCGTTTTTCCAACTGTATGGAAGGAATCGTTCATAACCCCCTTACACAAAAGCGGTAGCAGGTCTTCAGTGGAGAACTACCGGGGCATAGCTAAGCTTTCTGCAATTCCTAAATTATTTGATGCAATTATAACAAATCAGTTGACGCATTCTATCACTTCAAGCATTTCATACAGTCAACAGGGATTTTGCAAGGGCAAATCAACTTCTACAAATTTACTTGAATTAACATCCTATATCTCAAAAGCATTTAGTGAGAGCAAAACTGTTGATGTTATATATACTGATTTCAGTAAAGCATTTGACAAAGTGTGCCACTCGTTGCTCATCTATAAACTTGATCTTCTTGGTCTTCCACCTAATTTTCTACGTTGGATCTCTTCATACCTCTAAGATAGATCACAAAGGGTATTGTTTAAAAATACTATCTCTGACGTCATTGATGTTACTTCAGGAGTCCCTCAGGGTAGCCACCTAGGCCCGATTCTGTTCTTGCTTTTTATAAACGATATTTCTACAGATATAAAATTCTTCAAAATTTTAATGTATGCAGATGATGTAAAACTTTATAAATCGTACGTTTCAATTGAAGAAAGGTCTTTGCTACAATCAGACTTAAACAGCATGGCTTACTGGTGTAAAGTAAATCTTATGCCTCTAAATCTTAAGAAATGTAAAGTAATGTGCTTCTCGCGAAGAGCTGTTCTGCCAGTTTCTTATATAATAGGTAACCATAACCTGGAACAGGTATACAATTTTGTGGACCTTGGTATCACAATGGATTCTAAGCTTAATTTTAATCTTCACATTAATGTGACAGTCAACAAGGCTAAAGGTGTACTTGCATTTGTGAAACGATGGTCAAAAGAATTTAGTGACCCTTAGATCACTAAAACCCTGTTTACAACATTAGTTAGGCCGATTCTGGAATACGGCTCGGTGGTTTGGTATCCAAGGTATCAAATTTACTCAGACAAGATAGAATCAATTCAAAAACAATTCCTACTTTTTGCTTTAAGAAATTTCCGATGGGATTCTCAATATAGTCTTCCACCTTATACGAGTCGCTTAAAACTTATTAACCTTCCTACACTTGCCAGTCGCAGGGAAATGCTTGGTATAATTTTTATGGTTAAATTACTGACAGGCTCAATTTCAAGTCCGTCTCTTCTGGCTGATGTAAGCTTTAATGTTCCCTCACGCGTATCAAGACACTTTTGTCCCATATTTCTGAAAGCTTGTAAAACCAATTTTGAATTGCACGACCCACTCCGTTGCTTATGCCAGGATTTTAACTCTTATTCCAGCACGTTTGATATATCAGATCCGCTTTTCAGCATTAAGAAAGCGATACTCTCCTCTCTCAATAAGTGAATTATTGACATAAATACATAAAATCAGCTGATGAATTTAGTTCTGTAGCTGAACAGTTTTAGATCTCGACACTTAACAAACTCCTGCCTATCGTGACTCGGCACAAAAATTTAAAATATTGGTTCCGTACGTCATGCGGACTGCGCCCCTCGTGCGGATGGGCGGGAATGGAGGGTAAAAACCGTTGGGATATTATTAACTGCGCATAGTTGGAAATATTTACAAGTTTCATTGTGTGATTACTTAAAATATTTGAACATACAGTTTTATATGCGAAAATACCTTTAAACACAGTAACACAAAATTGTTGTTTTTTTTTGGGGAAAATTGCTCTATTTCCAGTATTTTGGTGCTTTTTTAAATAAAAAACTTGGCGCTCAGGGCTGCCAACTTGGCTCAAACCGTGCCATTTTTGGCACTATTTTACTAGAAATGGCACTGAATTTTTCAATTTTGCACAAAATGCCAAAATGGCACTTTTGAAAAAAAGCCAAATTTAAATACATTTTTGTGAAATCCTTTGCGTGTACTTCTTTTTCTCAACTAAAATTTTCTAATTTCTATAGTGTATACAACTGGTTTATCTTACTTTGACATTGGGCTTTTGTTTTAATTTGTCTAATTTTAATGCTAATGGGAAGAACTAAAGAGAATGACACCTTTTTTGGCACTTTTAATTTTCTATTTGGCACGTTTTAGCACTTTTTTATCCTCAATATGGCACTTCATAGCTATGTATGTTTGGCTGCCCTGTTGGCAAATTTGATCACTAGCTGACCTTCACCGAGCTCTCTTTGCTGAGTTCGGACTACAAAAATGGAAGTAAATATCAAGTATTCGTAGTACATGTGCATTTCTTATCTTTATAAAAAACAATTCATTTCTCCTCGTATACTTGTACAAATAAGGAGCTAAAGCGGCCTTATAAGGGTCGATATCTGTAGACTGGAAAATCGACCAGCTAGTGGTTGAGATGTCATTTACACGGGTCGATTTCGGTTGAACGACAAAAATCTACTAGAAAATCGACCCGTGTAAAGGCGCCTTAATCCAGCGGGCGATTATCATTAAAGTTAAAATGCCTCGGTTAAAATTAACAAAAAGTTATTTCATTCTTTCTTTACCGGGACAATTGTTACATCAGTGGGCAATGACGCAATTACAGAACTTTAGACAGAGCAATATTTTTCGATCGGGTTCAAATCGGGCGATTGTGAGGGCCTATTCACGAATTCAAGTGTATTTGCAAAGTTGCTGTAGCTCACCAATGTAACTATCGTGTCGATAAAAAGGTAAAATATAACTTTTAGTTTGCTATTTAAAACCCCACCTCCTTTCTATTTGAAGAGTAAATTTGTTGATGCAACAAAACGGAGCAGATTTTCAGTTGAGCGAAGTAGAGGACTAGGTTTAAAATTTTTTCGACAAAACGGAACAAATCTACTCCTATCGGAGCGAAGTCCGAACGATGGCTTATTGTGTATATGTGTATTGTGTATTTGGTACACAAAGTCAGTATTACCGCAGCCGTACTGCGATATAAATAATTTTTTCGCAACTTTTCATACCCTTCCTCCCGTAAACTGTTTTTCCCTTTCTCCAGCCCGCGCTCGCACTTTCGCTACTGCGCGAGCAAAAAAGTGCCCATGTCTGGTATAGATGAAGGTTTTGATACAATGCAATCTTTTATTTGCCACTTCTACGGCTTAAAAAAATAGCTGATGTCAACCGAGCTAGAATAGAAATCTTCAATAAAACGTACAAAGTATCTGATATATCCCAGCCCTTTTCTTTGAACGTACGTAATTATGACGCCTGTAATTTGCCACCGTGCCAATCGGAGTTACTGCAGCACTTATTAAGAACGATATATTGCATGCTTGTGGAGGAATGCATACAAGTCAAACATCGTCAACATGGCACCAAAAGATTATGGATGGAAAGACTCAAATGGAAAATTGGAGATGACCTGGTTCGTTGGTGATCAATTACCAGAAGCTTATGAAGATGTTGTCATAACACCAGACATCCTAGGGCATTCAGGTATAATAGTTTGTCAATTCTATAACACACTTTTCACTAGATTTGTAAAAAAATATTGTCAATCACTTCTTGTTGCAGATGGGCAAGATGCAGAAGCAATTGACGACGAAGTCGAACCGGAGTTGTTGTATGATGATAGTTCCACGGATGAAAATGAAGAATAAAATACATATTTTACGCTTATAATAATATGTTTTTACTATTATATATTTTTGGTTGACTGTGCATATCAGAAACGAAATTATTTTTTTACACCGTCAGATAAAGAAAACTCCTCCAGATAACCGTCAGATTATGGAACAGCACGACCAGGGCATCGAGATGAACCTTCTGTATGAAAATCTGACGCGCTCGAGTAAATCCAAATGGCGTTTTTTTTGCATCTTCAAGAAGACGCCACGAGTTTGCGTCACATCTGAATCGTCAGATTATTGAATGGGAGGTTCATTCGTGTCCACTTAACATCCCTTGTGAATATCTGACGCGCTCGAGTAAATTTTTTTTTTACCCATTTTTGACCCTTCCGTACGCCCACCCCCACCATGCAAACCGGCAGATTAGCATATCTCCGTCATCAGAAACACTTTGATTTATTTTTTTTGACCCTTCCGTACGCCCACCCCCACCATGCAAACCGGCAGATTAGCATATCTCCGTCATCAGAAACACGTTTGATTTATTCACTATCAATATCTGACGCGCTCGAGTAAATCCATGTAACGGTTTTTTTTACATTTTCGGAAGCCTGTAGATTAGGGTGTCCCTTAAAAATCAACTTTCCAATTTATATCGAGAAGCTTTTTAATTTTGTTCCTCTTTAGTTTAAGATTATCCGTGCGTAGAATTGAACCTGTACTTAAAGTTTTGACCCTGCCACAAGGGCTTTTAAATCATTCCACTTTATTCAAATTTTGGTTTGGGAAAACTAACTACTACTTTCTTTAAAGTCCAAATTCGTGGCAACTGTTGTGCATGTTGGAAGTTCACTCATTGTGTATAAATATATTCTAGCATTAAACGTCAACATTGGCAACAGCACATAAGTTTGTCTCTTTCTATCTCTTGGCAACCGTTAACATAATACACTTGCCTTTATACAAAACGGTTTCACTGATTTGAACAAATATAAATGTAGCATCTTACCAATTAAATAGTGCCATTAGTTTCAACATCACTAGTAAGAAAGTATTTTTTTAATTTGTCGAAATAAACATGAGTTCAAGGGATCTCAAACTGCAGCATACTCTTTCACAGCGAAGGAGATAATGCAAGTATGGGAAAAAGCGCGTATTCCTACTCGAGTGAAAAGTTGTGTTGTAAGTCAGCTGAAAAGTTTGTATGCCGAATGGAGATCGCTCCAAAAAACAGCCAAACGACGTGATTCTACTCAAATTTCAAGAGAAGTTGCTTTTGAAAGTAAATTTGGTGACTTATTTGATATTGCTCCAGTGGACGTGATGATTCAAATGAAGAATGAAGAAGACAAAAAGTTTTTAATATTACAACGAGAAAAAGGACGTGTTGGTTGTATGGGTTCCGTTGATGTGAAGCTTCATAAGAAAGAAAAGCGAACAGCAGAAAGAGAAAAGAAAGCTATGAAAAGGAAGGAACGCTGGCAACAAAAAATGAAAATGGGTAAGTGAAATAAATTTTTTTCTTAATAATTTTATGGTTTTATCGTTTGTTTTGTAAAAATATTTAACTGTAAAATCTAATCACTGGAGGAAAGGATACAATTACGGCTGTGCAATTATTCGATTTCTTGAGAAAGTTGGTTGATCAGTTGTTTGGTTATCACTTACTCCAATAATCAAGATTTTGATTACTTAATATATGATTAATATGTGATAAATTTAATCTTTTAATGATCTATTCATCGCGCAGTCCTAATTTTTAATGATTGTGTTCACAGATGCCCAAACTGCCCCCACAGATTCAGCTGGATCAGACAATGCTGATTCCGTCGCGGAAGATCAGTCACATTCTGATGAAGCTGAGATTCCCTCCACCCAAGGATTGAGTACCTCCAACAACTTGATAGCAGGAACTGAAAAAAAGAAAAGGGGACGAAAAAATGCAATGTCGTCAAAATTGGCAAACATACTGGATGCTTCTAAAGTAAGCATTAGATCAGGGACAAAAATAGTTTTTTGCGCTGCTGAAAATTTCGACGTTAATACGTCTGAAATAAATGTGAACAAGAGCTCCATACACCGGGAAAGAACGAAATATAGAAATCAATCTGCAGAAAAAATTAAAAATGATTTCATAGAAAAACTTCCAAATAATTGGAAGTTAATGGTCCATTTTGACGGCAAGAGGATGAAATTAAGCGACGGAACTGTAATGGAACGATTACCCGTGTTGGTAACTGGGCCCGCAATAAAAGAGCAGTTGATTGGCTCTCCGTCCCTTCCAGATGGAACGGGCCCTGCGCAAGCAAATGCAGTTGTTCTTTTACTTGAAAAATGGGGACTTTGTGAAATGGTGCAAGCTGTTTGCTCAGATACGACGATGTCAAATACAGGTAAATTCATGTCAAATGAATATCTCTAAAATGCATAAAATTGCCGCAATAGTTGGTTTAAACAAAATTTTTAATAGATATGTATTTTTTTCAATAGGACAGAGGAACGGTGCATTTGTTTTAATAGAGAAACAGCTAGGAAGAACACTGCTTTACTTCGCTTGCAGGCATCATATGGCAGAGATTATCTTGAAGAGTGTGTTCGAAGTTTCTGTTAATGTGTCTTCAGGTCCAGAAGTTTCCATTTTTAAAATATTTCAAACTCAGTAGCCCACTATTGACCAGAAAAAAGTTCTTAATTGGTATAGCACATAAGAACATTCCTTCAATCCTACGAGAAAAATCAAACGAAATACTTCAGTTTGTGCAGCAAAAATTAACTGTAAGTTGATCTCTATTATTTTAATAGCCATGTTAAACAGTATATTATTTCGTGTCATGTTTTAGGAAGATCATTGCCGAGACGACTATAAAGAGTTGCTGGAGCTTGTATGCATTTTTTTGGGAGGTACACCGCCACGAGGGATAATTGGTGCGATTCATGAAGCTCGTTTCATGTCAAAAGCAATTTACTCGCTAAAAATTGTCATGTTTAAGAAACAAATAAAGTTGACAGCCAAGGAAGAAAAAGGATTGACAGCAGTGAGTGTATTTGTTGCTGTACTCTAGGTAAAGTACTGGTTTACTGCAAGTGACGTAATAAATGCGCCTCGAAACGACTTTCAATTTTTATTAGATTTGAAACTCTATGAGAAGACTGATAACTTAATTTCCAATACGGCTTTAAAGAAATTCAGTGGACATTTATGGTACATAAGTCAGGAGCTAACCGGATTAGCACTCTTAGATGATGGTATGCACCTTTCAGTTAAAAGTAAAATGGTGAAAAAGATTTTGACAAAGACCTCCCGGAGTGAACCACCCTCTTCAATGGCAATGGAGGGTTCCGGGTTACAACGCCTAAAAGTAACATCGCAAGACCTCAATAACTAGTTAAAAAAGGATTTGAGTGATTTCGTTACTCCGAATACTATTAAACTCTTTGAAAGATTTGGATTGGAATTCAGTTTCTTACACTCTGATCCTGGAACCTGGAATTTGCGAAAAGACTTTAGAGAAGTTTTTTTCAAGTTTGAGTGTAACTAACGATGTTGCAGAAAGAGGTGTGGCTTTGACGCAGGAATATATCGGCCAAGTTAAGTCCGAAACAAATTTCCAGGATTTACTTATTCTATCCCAGGCCTCACGTCTTGAGTTTTCAAGTTGTACTAAAGAATCTTTATCCAAAGACGCGTTTTGAAATTACTCGTATATTATATAATATTTGACAAATATTGAAATTTCAAACTACCAATTATATAAAAACACACATGAGAAAAAATCAAAAATTGTATTTCTTACATAGATATCTGTGTTCGCATGGAATAATAGGAAGCTGGCTTTAGTATAATGTGGCATTACCTTTATTCGTTAAACAAGACGGAATTTTTTTATGAGACTTAATAAGAATATTGACTTCCGATACAAGGAACTGTTTCTTGCATGTTTATTTGCCAAAAGTTCTTCAGCGACACGTCGCTAGCGAGTCATTCGCGATCGTACGCTCCGAATGCTGCCTTATACTAAAGCCAGCCTTTCGACATAAGCTACTTTTGCATATGAACTTTAAACTTCTTGTGGCAGGGCGAAAAATTTTGTGATCAAGTTGAGTTTGACCGCAAAAGTTATGGAATTTAAGAAAGAAAAAAATAAAAAAAAAACTTCGGAAGGAATGCCATTCAAATTTGGAAAATCGGTATTATAAGGGACACCCTACTGTAGATCCTCCACCCGCCGCTGAAAGGAAAAACACCACATGACCTTTTTTTGTTCCTATCATCTAATCTTCAAAATCCAATAGGTCCCCACGACGCTCGAGTAAATCCCGATTTAGCATCGTGGGCTCCCCTACTATAATGACGGCAGCGATATATACAAAGCTTTGTCAGTTTACACGTTTAATTTCCATTAATTCTCGGATGCAAATATATTGCAGTTTATAAGCTCCAACTATTTTGCGATGAATATGGATTTACATACATACATCCGTATGTATAGCTTTAATTTTTTATATTTTAATAAGTTGTACATACATATGTACATTACACTGCATCACTCCCCATATAAAAAAAAATCGGTACTATTTTTCCACTAGAATTATAAAATCTATTATATTTTAAGACGCCCACCAAAATATTTCGGAAAAATATTAAGATCTAAATGAGCTGGACCGATTTGAAAATACCTCCAAAAATGGAGTTTTTTATGAATAAAAATAGTTTCTTAAAGATTTTTTTTGAAAAAATCCCCTCAAATGACAAAACGGTTTAGGCTTAAAATATTTACATAAAAATATTTAAAAAAAAATTTAAAAAAAATTTTAACGGAATCGTAATGATGGGATTTTTGATGCTGTTTTTTAACTTTTTTCAATAATTGCTATAGGAAAAACTTGAATAACTGAACCTAAACTCTTCCGATTTAGACTTGAGAGGTGTCATTGGAAAGGTATTTTCTCACCCTTTTTATTTCTTTGCTAATAAACTCATTCAAAGGATGGAAGAGAAAGATAGGATGAACGAACGTCATTCAAAGTTGAATTAAGATGTGTTGGTACTCGAAGAAAAAAGATGGGACACGAATGACGTTTTTTGGCCAGAAATAAAAACAGTGTGAAAATACCGTTCTACTGGGATCCCATAAGTTAAAATCAGAACATTTTTGGCCCAGTTAATCAAGTTTTTCGTAAATCAATGTTTGAAAAAGTAAAAAAAACAGCATCAAAAATCTCATTCTTACGATTCCGTTGAAAAGATTTTTAAATATTTTTATGCAGATTTTTTAAGTTTAATCTAATTTGTCATCTGAGGGGACTTTTTTCAAAAAGTCCTTTAAGAAACTATTTTTATTCATAAAAAACTTCATTTTTGGGGGTATTTTCAAATCGGTCGAGCTCACTTAAATCTTAATATTTTTCCGAAATATTTTGGTGGACGTCTTAAAATATAATAAATTTTGTAATCCCGGCGGAAAAACCGCAACTTTTTTTGGTGATGCAGTCTAATGTACATACACAACATGTAAATATGTGCAAAATTATTGATATTTCCAATTAAGATTTATTTCGAAATAATAATTGTAAAATTGCCTGTTTCGACCTATTTTTATGCAACACTGCGTTTGTATTTTACAGTTCAAGGCGAATTTATATAAGATGGTGTTACTAGATCAGCTGATTTTGTGTATGTGTTTCGCCTCACGGCTTCTTATGCAGGGTTGCCGCGCATAATTTTTAGTGGGAGCCAAATTCCTTTAAAAAAAGGGCTAAAAAAGAGCTAAAAAAGTCGTTGTGGCTAAAAATGGTAGCTAAAATTTTTTACTTCACTTTTCAAAAATTGGCGTAGCGTCTGCTGGAGGAGATTGGCAAACGCTTCTACATTTAATTCAATTAAAGCAAATTTATATACTAATTTCTTTATCTTTTCAGATATCTACTGCATCAAGAAATTTGGAGGCATCAATATTTGGTAAGTTTTCAAAAGATATAAAACCTGTTACCGTTGCTCCAGGATTTGCAGGTTTCACGTGAACAGCTTCTCTTCTAAATCTTGTAAAACCTGTAAATCCTAGAGTACCTGGAACAGGCTCTACGTATGTAGGTATGTTTGTATATGTTCTAATTAATTTGTGGTCGACTTGTTTTCAGGATCAATATGGTCAACCAAGCATGCAACGTGGGCTGTCCATTAGGTGTACCATTGTATCCTTTTCCTCCGCACAGGGAAGTGGTCAGATAAGTGTATAACTTGCATACATTACATTTCTTCAAGATTTCGGCTGGCGCAATTCACCTCGGCAGGACAGTCAGAGGATGTATTAGTTGTATCTATGTATTTACAAACATAAATCTGATTATTGAGTGACTTTAAGTAAAAGTGCCTGCGTAAAAATCGAGTTTTCCAATTGCGTCTGCAAAAAGGTTAGAGAATGTGTGTGTGCAATATGTGTTTGATGCAATATAATAAGCCAGTTCCAGGTACTTCAGGATTTTACAGGAAACTGTTCCCGTACGGCATAGGATTCCTTAAGGGCGAAAACAGGGCATGAATCACGTATGACGACAATCGTCTGGACGATATCGTGCTGATATTGTCTTGTTTCATGAAAACCAAAAATTGTTCGATCGTTTGTGCGAAATCGTTCACTCAATTCCAATTTTGCGTCACGTAACAGTAACACGTAACAGCAACACTAATACATGAATCAGTGTTTTGACGTCATCGTTTTGTCAGTATCGTTTGAACGACAATCGTTTCAAAGTTACGTGATTCATGTCCAGCTTTCCTCTAAAACCTGCAAATCCTCAAGTGCCTGGAAGATTTTTTTTTTTTAGTTTTTTAAGCGGTCCTTTCGATAATCTGTACATATACAATGCTAATAATTTGGATTTTATTAAGTTTGTCAATTAATAAAATAATATTTGTATTTATTATTTTTAACATATTTTTTTAATAAAATATAGTGCATGCTACAGCGAAAATCAAATAACTAAAAGCTTTAAACTTCTTACAAGATATATAATAATTCTACGAAGTTCGAAAAATGGACATCAAAATTTCAAACTTTTTTGTCAAATTATCATAAACCTTATACAATGTTTAAAGCTTTCAATTACATGATTTTTGTTGTAGAATGGGGGCACCGAAATTGCGCATATGGAAACTGTGCATTTAGACATTATTTCGGTTTCAACCGAAACTGTGCATGTATGCTTTATTTCGGTTTTTACCATATGCATTATTTCGGTTTTAAACCGAAACTGTGCATGTATGCATTACTTCGTTTTTTTTCATATGCATTATTTCGCTTTTAAAACGAAAGTATGCATATGCATAATTTCGGTATTTTCTCATATGCATTATTTCGGTTTTCAACCGAAACTGTGCATGTATGCATTACTTCGTCTTTCACATATGCATTATTTCGGTTTTCAACCGAAACTGTGCATGCATGCATTATTTCGGTTTTTGTTATATGCATTATTTCGGTTTTCAACCGAAACTGTGCATGTATGCATACCTTCGTCTTTCACATATGCATTATTTCGGTTTTCATCCGAAACTGTGCATGCATGCATTATTTCGGTTTTTGTTATATGCATTATTTCGGTTTTCTAACGAAAGTGTGCATATGGATAATTTCGTTTTTTCTAATATGAATTATTTACTTCTACTTAGTAAGGGTTTTAATCCCTAAGCGCGGCTGAAAGCCGCCTACGCAGAGAAAAGTTCTGCGCAAAAATACGTCCGCCCTTCTTTTCCGGCAATACAGAAAGGAGAATTCTACTTAGTAAGGGTTAAAATCCCTAAGCGCGGCCGAAGGCCGCCTACGCAGAAACAAGTTCTGCGCAAAAGTACTTCCGGCCCCCTTTTCCGGCAACACAGAAAGGAGAATTCTACTTAGTAGGGGTTATAATCCCTAAGCGCGGCCGAAGGCCGCCTACGCAGAGAGAAGTTCTGCGCAAAAATACTTCCGCCCTTCTTTTCCGGCAACACAGAAAGGAGAATTCTACTTAGTAAGGGTTATAATCCCTAAGCGCGGCCGAAGGCCGCCTACGCAGAAAGAAGTTCTGCGCAAAAATACTTCCGGCCCCGTTTTGCGGCAACACAGAAAGGAGAATTCTACTTAGTAAGGGTTATAGTCCCTAAGCGCGGCCGAAGGCCGCCTACGCAGAAAGAAGTTCTGCGCAAAAATACTTCCGGTCCCCTTTTCCGGCAACACAGAAAGGAGAATTCTACTTAGTAAGGGTTATAATCCCTAAGCGCGGCCGAAGGCCGCCTACGCAGAAAGAAGTTCTGCGCAAAAGTACTTCCGGCCCCCTTTTCCGGCAACACAGAAAGGAGAATTCTACTTAGTAAGGGTTATAATCCCTAAGCGCGGCCGAAGGCCGCCTACGCAGAAAGGAGTTCTGCGCAAAAATACTTCCGGCCCCCTTTTCCGGCAACACAGAAAGGAGAATTCTACTTAGTAAGGGTTATAATCCCTAAGCGCGGCCGAAGGCCGCCTACTCAGAAAGAAGTTCGTTTTCATGTATGCACTATTTCGGGTTTTGTCATATGCATTACTTCGGTTTTGAGTCGAAACTGTGCATGTATGCATTACTTCGGTTTTTGTCATATGCATTATTTCGGTTTTCAAACGAAAGTGTGCATGTATGCATTATTTCGGGTTTTTCATATGTATTATTTCGGTTTTCAACCGAAACTGTGCATATATGCATTATTTCGGTTTTTTCATATGCATTATTTCGGTTTTCAAACGAAAGAGTGCATATGCATAATTTCGGTTTTTCTAATATGCATTATTGCGGTTTTCAACCGAAACTGTGCATATATGCATTATTTCGGTTTTTTTCATATGCATTATTTCGGTTTTCAACCGAAACTGTGCATATATGCATTATTTCGGTTTTTTTCGTATGCATTATTTCGGTTTTTTTCATATGCATTATTTCGTATGCACAGTTTCCATATGCACAATTTCAGGGTGCCGTAGAATGCACTATATTTTCCTAACAAAATAGATTAAAAATAAACAAAAATAGATGGTCAAAACTTGAAAAAGAAAATCGTTTCTAATTATCGGGCCACCAGTGTACGTATGTGTGTAAGTACGTGTACGTGTAGTCATAATAATAGGTACACGTATAAGTATGCCTCTATTGAAGTAAATTAACAAAAAAGGATTTTTTTTATGGATATGTATAATAAATGAAAAAAATTATGAGCTGTTTCATTGAGAAAATAATTTTAATTTTCAAATTTTTTTTGTATCATTCCAATAACTTTTTTACAGAAACCTGTTTTTGGCTTAATGGACTGGAATGGGTATCGTTTATCGCCTTTTCCGCCTTTTGGATTTTAAATATAAATATTTTACAATAAGTGTAATCACAGTCTTGCATGTGCATATTTCGATGCATTTGCAAATTTACAACAATAAAATGCAAATGGTTTTATGTTGGAATGCACTTGAATTCCTTTTTACAGAAACCACACCACACCACACCACAAGGTTGGCAATTTGAAAAATTTTTTAAATCTTTTATTTTGTAAGGTTTTTGTGTTTTTTTTGTTTAGTTTTTTATGAAGCAAAATGCATCATTCTTTCAGAAACCAACCTAACGCACCATTAAATAAATTTTTCACGGAATATGTGGTTGCGCTTTACTTATAAAGTACTTTTCCATCGTCTCGCTTTGTTTAGTGATTAACCAATTAATTTTAAATTTTAACTAACATGCTCATTGTCAAAAATACTAGAACACTCATGCTATATAGAAAACATATCTTCCGCAACTAATTCTCTTGACTAAAATTTCTTTACGTAAGCTTTGTTTATTCGCAGCATAATGCTTATGTGTATAAATTAATTTTCGTGCATGCAAACCATATTTACTTCTAATGCATGATTTTTTTTATTTTCATTAGGCGGCGTGAATGAATCCAGCTGTTGGGTGTCGTTGGCCCAACAGCGAAATATATTTTCGCTTGCCAGAGGCATTTTTCTGAGCGGATGAGGAAGGGCCGCTTGTTGCAAAAATGGGCTGTCCCAGACATTAATTTAAGTGTATTATCACCCACGGTGACAGCCGAAATGCCTACTAATTTTTGTGCTGAGGTAGAGTCAGGTGAGCAAGACTCCATTATATAACTTGGAGTAGAAGATTTTGAACCGATACTTTTTTCGGGCACAGAAAGCGCCTCACCTTCAAACAGTGACCTGAATGAAGTTGAGGTCTCCTTTCAGGAGTTGCTTCAACCCCTTTCTTGTGAAGGACAGCCATGTTCTTCCCCTAGGTCATTCAAAATTAATTTCAACTTGGGCTAATAGTCGTCAGTCTCAAACTGATTCTTATGTAAGTGAAGCGACTCCTAGGAAACGAAAGTATCGGGAGGAGTTGAATATCGCAAAGAAAGAAGTAGTTGAGTTACGCAAAAAGGTGAAGTTTTTAGAAGAAAAGGTAGAAAGTTTAAGCAAGGAGCCCGATTTGCCTGTTAACTGGCAGGATAGGCAAATCGAAGAGCTAGTGAGCAATTTACCTCCACATCTGGCGATATGTGTGAGAAATTGCCTTAAAAACACACCACGTGTTCCAAAAGGGTATAGATTTGATAGGGAACTAAAAACACTAGCTTTGGCTGTAAAGTTTTTGTCACCGATTGCGTATAGGTATTTAAAGCCGCTTTTCAACTGGCCTTCCAAAAAAAAACTCTGGAACAATTCGTTCAAGGTTGGCCACGTAACCCTGGCTGCACCTCTAGTAGCATTAAAGCCCTGGAGCTAAGAAGCCGTGGCTTCACGGACGCACAGAGATATGTTTCGATCTGTTGTGATGAAATGTCTCTCAAAACCCATGTTCAATATGAAAGGAGAAGAGATTCTATTATAGGACTAGAGGATTATGGCGATAAAAATCGAACCTCTAGAGTAGCTTCCAGTGTTTTAACACTTTTGGTCCAAGGCATTGGTGGGGTGTCTTGGACCCATCCCTTACTCTATTTTTTAGTCCATAAATCTTGCAAAGGAGATATTATGAATAAAGCTCCAGGATATTGGTTTGCGTCCTTGCCAGCTCGTTACTGATCAGGGCTCTAATTTCGTTAGTTTGTCTAGAATAGTAGGAGTGACAAGAGATAGACCCTTTTTTCAAGTAAGCGGTGCAGACATCGTTTACTTTTTCGATTCTCCGTATCTTCTCAAAAGTACCCGAAATTGTTTAGAAAACAAGAAGAATAGTCAGTTTTCACGGGCGCCCTGTTGATTGGATGGATATTGTCCATCTCTATGAGCAGGGTTCCCAGTACGACATATCATGGACGCACAAGTTAACCTCCAAACATGTTAGACCTAAGAATTTCAATAAAATGAGCGTGCAATTAGCTTCTCAAGTTTTTAGTAATTCTGTGGCAAGCGCAATGTTTGCTATTTACAGCTCCGGGCTTTTAAATACTTCAAGAACTCCAACTTTCTTTAATACTGCCGAGTTTGTCCTTTTTTTGATAAATTATTCAATATTTTTAATAGTCTCGTTTTTGGAGTCACGGGCAATTTTAAAGAACCCTTTTCTGCAACTGCGGATCAACTTAAATTTCTTGATGCCGACATTTTTTTAAATTCTATTAAAGTGCATGACTGTTTTGGGCATGACATTACAAATAGTTTCTGTTTTATTAAAGGATGGCTCCTCAATATCAGTAGCTTACGACATTTGTGGCATTTCTGGTCACGTAAGGGCTTCACTTATTTAATGACACGAAAACTCTGCCAAGACAAAATAGAAAATTTTTTCGGACACATACGTAGGGGGGGCTCCTTTGATACGAGAATAACGCCGCAGCGTTTCTGGTATCTTTTTAGACAAGCCTGGGGCATAGGGTACATTAGATGCGTCGACAAAGGAAATTGCGAACTCTTGCCCGAGGATAGGGAGTCAGTTTCTAGTAGCACCCTACTTAACGCTTGTAATGACGCAAGACGTTCAAATCGATGTTTGCGTTGATACAGATGAAAGTAGTTTTTTACATCGTAATGCTTTTGTTTATTTTTGCGGCTATTTATATTTTAAATATTTTAAAGTTCATAATTGCTTAATGCCTTTGCCAAGATTTGATGGTGAAATCACCGAAAAAGATTTATTTTTTACAATAGAGAAACAATTCTCTCAATAGCCGTCTCGTAAAACCTCCAAACGAATTTATTGATTTTATTTCTTGTCTTGAAAATATTTTTACTGAGTATTTCGATTCTACTTGTCATTTTATTTGAAAAAATGGTCGATGTAGAGCCATATTTTTGTTGCGAAAATTGCGACCCAAATGTCCTTAAATGCATTTTTATAAGAATTAGAACATATTTTTTAATAAATTCATTTAATAAAAAGGCAAATGAACCTAATTTTAAAAATATTCAATTTTTGTGTATAAGCCACGATTAATGCTCAATTTTAACCTAATCGTAAAATATTTCTTTATTAATTGATTTGATTTCTTGAAGGGAGCTTTTTTCCTTAGTGTTAGAATTGCACGCTCAACTTCTTGCTTCTTTCCAGTTTCGGGGACTTTCCTTAGGTGTAGGCCGGAATTCTCCACCACTTCTTTTTTACTAGGCAAAATTATTAGGCACGAGGCTTTCACCGTGGGTGACTTTGTACATATATTTTGTAAATACTATTACTACTGATGTATTATTCATATTGTGATTTATGTTAATTTATTACCTGAAATATGTGCAATCTTTTATTTTTACAAGTAGCTTTGTTTTGTGGGTTTCTTTAAATAATTTATTCTTTATTTATTTATATGTACATATGTTATTTTCTTTTATTTGTTTTCATGTAAATAGTTTATATGGGTGAAAATAGGCCTCCAGGGGAACCGAACACCCAAAAAAATCGGTAACGCGCCTATCTTGCAACCTCAGTGGTGGTGTGGAATGGCAATGAAATAATTTATAAAATAACATACACACGTTTGTACGTACATATACATTTTTATATTTAGATATTCAATAAATTTGCATACAAATTTGGAACTGTAAGATTTTTTTTATATGGACAAAATGAGCAACATCAAAAATCAACGGGGGTTTTTTATCTACTTCAAACTTTAAAATTTAATTGGTATAAAACTGCATACTTAAAGTTTAGAAATTGCATACATTGCGAAAAATTCTCTGTACAAATACCTTTTCCCGGGACTGACCATATACATATGTATATTTGTTCAATAACATTGTAAATCACTTTTGAAAACTTTAAAATTATACAAGCCAAAATCCATTTTTGAGAAAACATAAAAATTACCATTTTAATTTACACATATAAATGCCAAAAATATACAACTTTCTTTGTTTTAATTTTTAACTGTCGGTTCGAAGTGTTTAATGATTGCAGGCAAATTGGAAAGTGATGGAGGTAGCAACTGTCCCATTGCCAACAATTGCAACACTTTCCTAGTGCAATGCATTAGCTCCTCATTGGGGCCGAATGGTTGGAATTTTTATACTGCAACAAAAATACTAATTAGTATAAAACTAAATCAAAATTATAATAAAAAATTGACGTTGGTTTTTATAGTACCTTCGTTAAAAGCTGCGTTGTTAGTTTCCAAAACCACTTAGCACCTTTTCTTAGGCGATGGCGAGTTATAAAGCATTGCACGCGCTTTTTCCTGTTGCTGAGATTGATTTATTCAACTTGTCTCATGAAGTGCTTTCTTTGACTTAGCACCCTTAATAAAGAAGGGTTCTCACAGTTTGATACTGACTTACTCGCTGCTGTTGTAAATTGTGGCCTTGCAAAAGGATTAGGTGTGTTTTGCGCTCCTTTCGTAAGCGGGTTTTGTACTGTCTGTGGTTCAATGCAATTATCGGAAACCTTCGTGCAATTAGCTCGCTCGATAAGCTCACCGCCTCATGCTGATACATTGAAAAGATTTCGTCTTCTTCTGGTTTTTCGTGTTCCACACGGCATTTTTTTATAAAGATAATATAAAAACAATTAAATATTTGAAAATGTGGAAAATGCAAATAAACTTGCCTTTTTGTAGAATGTTTATTAAATTTGCATTAGAATGATGATGTTAAAGAAGAATGTGAAAGAAATTCACATAGCTCACCGGCTTCATGCTGATACATTGAAAAGTTGTCGGCTTCTTCTGGGTTTTCTTGTTCCAGACGCGCATTTACTGATAAATATGATATTAAAACAATTATCTATTTCAAAATAAGCTGGAAAATGCAAATAAACTTACCTTTTTGCAGAATATTTATTAAATTTTCCTAAGAATTATAATGTGAAGGAAGAATGTGAAATAAATTCATAAGCACATTGATGCATTCGGTGGTATGGTGAAACGGATCTTAAAATTTTTATAAAATACATTTAATTGCGCAATGAAGTCTTGAACTTACATTTTTCTTAATGTTTATAGAAAATTTAAATTCTACATAACACTTTGGTCAATAACTTTTAATCGAAAACCATTTTTTTTACTCTTTCAATGCCTTCCGTTTTAAACATTTTTTAACACTAGAAATGCTATGGAATGCAACTATGCACCAAAAATGGAGGCCGTTCGATCAGGTGATCTCAGCTGTTCGGTGATTTTGGAAAACATCTGATTCTTTTTTCACTTGTAAGTATGCACAATGGTGAAGGCGTAAGACAGACAATGAAGACGGTCGTGTTAATCTACACCTTTTCTAGTTCAAAATGAGAAAATATGAGATTGTAATGGGAAAATGTAAGATTATATTGAGAAACTGTAATTTTTAATGGGAATGCGTAAATTGAAATTGAGAAATGTAAGTTTAAAATGAGAAAATGTAAATAAAAATGGGAAAATGTAAAATTATATTGAGAATATATAACATGATATTGAGAAATGTAAATTCATATTGAGAAATCAAAATGAGAAAACGTAAATTCAAAATGAGAAAAAGTAAATTCAAGGTGATAATGTAAAATATCAAACAGAGGATATTAGGTTCAAGGTGTATTAAACAAGGTGGGATTGACAACTCAGGTAGGCTCTCTTTTAAGGTACTATTATGCCAAAAAATATAAACCATCGATTCAAAATTCATACAAATGTTTTTCAATTCGACTTTATAGGATGGTTCTTCTGAGAGCAATGTCAAATTCAATCACAATTTGTTGAATACATTTTGGTTAGGTTCTTCTTTCAGTAAAAAAATAAAAAAATAATAAGCAAAGCATTTGCAGTCTTTAAACCATATCGTCGTTTAAAGTACAAAACCGCGTATCGTCATTCTGCAAAACCGCGTAACTGACATTGGCTGCCAAAAATTGGATTTGCTCACACAAGCTCTTGGCTCAATCCTTATCCATTCGTCCTGAAATATACTATCCAGAAATGCGATTGCTTTTTAAAAAAGAGAACCAATTTGAAATATCAGTGTTTTTACGCTCTAGAAAATAATTTCTACAACTTCACATACGCGGTTTTGCATTTTGCTGATACGCGGTTTTGCATTTTGTTGATACGCGGTTTTGCACTTTAAACGACGATATGTATTTATGTACGAATATCTTAGTCGAATTTAAAAATGGAGTTTTTTGGAGATAATTGTGCAATTTGCCGCAATACTATGCGCTGACAGAATTGATACCTTGCTTACACAGGTTTCATACGCAATGTGTAGATAGTTTTGAGGCTGGAATGTCCAATTGTCCTATTTGCAGAGCAAATATTAGTGGTAAGAACCTCTATTGCACACATTTGGTATATGCATCTATATCTATATCTGGAGGAGATTGCGCAAGGGCTGTACAGCACTGAACTACTTTTCATACAGCCGCACATGCATTAAATGCATGTTGGGGTGTAATGTTCCTTGGTCACCTCTTTGTTTACTTACGTTGATAAATGTTGTTTTTTAATAAAATTTGATTTTCAGTACCCTACAAAATCTCATTTCAAATTTATATTATCTCATTTTGAATCTATTTTTTCTCATTTTGAATTTACTTTTTCTTATTTTGAATTTACACATTCTCAATATGAATTTACATTTCTCAATATCAAGTTATATCGAGCCCTAACCGCCAAAATAACGTAAGCGATATTTTTTTCAAAATTTTCTTTTTGATGCAGAAATATTCCTAGAGCATCTAGATGCATTTCTGCATCAAAAAGAAAATTTTGAAAAAAATGTCGTTTACGTTATTTTGGCGGTTGGGGCTCGATATATTCTCAATATAATTTTACACTTTCCCATTTTGATTTACATTTTCTCATTTTAAACTTACATTTCTCAATTTCAATTTACGCATTCTCATTTCAATTTACACTTTCTCAATATAATCTTACATTTTCTCATTTTGAACTTGAAAAGGTGTAGTTTTAAAAATAAGCTTACATGTAAAGTTTCTACATACTAAAAGG
>NW_023461969.1:0-21908 GCF_013731165.1 Rhagoletis pomonella
TTACATATATCCACTTACTTTGGCTAAAGCAAAAAAAAAGGCAGCAGTTCCCTTTGTTTCCCTAATTGAAATGTTTTCTGGTTATGCCCATCTAAAAAGACGAACACCAGAAGGAGGAATCCCAAGGCCGGATTATAAGAGTTTCATACCAGCTTATGATCCAATTAATTGGGAATACCTCTCTAAACGTAGCTGGGGCATTGGAGGTTTTCGAGGAATGCACCAAGAGTCCAAACGAGCGGTTACAACTTCACGCGCTTTCTGGATATTGTAATATTTGTATGTAGCACATACATCAAGCGATCGGTTTTATTTATCACCGCCATACCTACATACATACGGGATTTTATTTAGTCGTGCTGCAACTAAAATGAAAGGACCTTCGTGAATTGCATCGTTCTTTTGGAGGTTGAGAAACGCCCGATTCTGGCTCTGTAGGTGGAAAGAGCTGGGTAGCGAACTTTCGTAATGGTGACGGTATACTAAAATATTTATTTGATATTCCACCGATGGTAGCTAATTTTATGGGATTTATTGGTTTTATTCTAGGTGAACGAATTACATCCTTTTCTAATAGCGTCAATACATATTATGACTGGTAAACGTAATGGTAGTGTGCAACGTAGTACTGTAGCGACCCATCGCTCCGATCCCTGTAGCAGATATGCCTGTGACCGCCAGAAAAGTAGCAGCAACGACGGCAACGACGTAATCGTTTGAGACCATGGTTGATGATCAGCACCAGCAGGTACTGGCGTTTGCAACGTATTGCTATGGGTGAGTGATGAAAGCTCTTTTATTTAAAGCTCCATTTTCATTCAAATTCTGTATTAATGCTGAACTGAAGGTGCGTCATCTACTTAGAGAATATAGAATATAGAAAGCCTATTACGAGCTGACCCGCATCTATCATCTGAAATTTCGGTATATACATACAAAGGGTATCGACGATCGTGTTTAAAGGTGTTATGCTTTCCTTTTATGACCTAATCAATGGAAGAAACGAGCCCGTTGGCAAAAATACGTATGCGACAGTGCCACCCCGATCAGTTCAACGTAGTCTGAACTAGGGATGTTTCGAATATCACATTTTCCACATTCGCGTATGCGAATGCGAATTTTCGGAAGGCGAATGTGTATAATAATATAAATATTTGCAACATCCCTGTTCTGAACATTGGCATACATATGTATGTAATGATTCTTCACTGCTGAACCCGAATGTAAAATATAAGGAAGTAGAAGTGCAAGCGTGTTGTTATTTTACCCATTGCACTGATTCCACAATATTGGAAGTGAGCTTGTGGCTTGTTCAACTGAGTAGTTGAATGAAAAATTAACGATGAGGCGGTATGGAAATATTCGATGCCAATTTCCCCCTCCCCCACAATTCAATCTGATAGGGAATTTACATGAGGCGATTTTACAGGCAACTTTTAGTTGAATGCAGCAGTTGAATGGTGTAAATGGCCTTTCCACTAATCGCTTTCAATGAAGTTGGTCCGCTGCCCACTTGAGTTCAACCTTTGGTTCAACCAATCGCCTGTGAAAGTTGAATCATGTAAATTCGCTATAATCTAGTTTAATCGTAGGCTGATTATGCGTCTTGCATATTCTTTCTTATCTTTTCAAATTATTTGGTCTTGAAAATGTCAAATATTTTAATTTCTTTTTATACAAATTCAAAATTGCTCAAGTATTCATAGCGATAATTCTGTAGCTGGAATATTTGGCATTTTAGATGTGGGATTGCGTAGGGAGTAAGAAGTGGAATAGCTGGGTTTTGTGAAGTGGAATTAATAGTACGGGAGTTTATTCAGATATTGTGCTGTTTTCGTTGCAGGGCGGAAGTAGGACCAATTTTGCAATTGGTCTTGTAATTTCTCCCTTAGCTGTGTCGATGTCGACTACTCTTACTAGGTTGTCGGAACCTGGGTGTAGCTTGACTATTCTGCCCAATCTCCATTCGTTTGGTGGCAGGTTTTCTTCTTTAACGACGACCAGGTCCCCTTGTTTTAAGTTGGTTTGTGGATGTTTCCACTTGATGCGTTTCTGCATCTCGGTGAGGTATTCCAGTTTCCATCTCCTACAAAATGTCTGATGTAGGGCCTTCAGTTTCTGCCATCGATTTACGATCGATTTCGGGTGGGGCAAGAAGATGCCCGCCGACTAGGAAATGACCTGGGGTAAGTGGCTCCAGGTCAGACGGTTCGTTTGAAGAGGGGCTTAGTGGTCGTGAGTTGAGACAAGACTCAATACGGCATAAGAGTGTGCTGAACTCTTCAAAGGTATATTTGTGGTCGGACGCAACCTTTTTAAAGTGGGTTTTGAAACTTTTCACCCCAGCTTCCCACAAACCGCCCATGTGAGGGGCCGCAGCGGGTATGAAATGCCACTCTAAGGTTTGATGGCTGTATTTAGTGAGGGTGCTATTGCGTGCCTCAGCTAAAAATGCTTTAAATTCCGCTCGTAAAGATCGTGAGGCTCCGACAAAGTTAGTACCATTGTCGGAGTAAACATTTTTTGGACATCCTCGTCTAGCAACAAATCTTGCGAAAGCGGCTAGAAAGGACGCGGTGCTAAGGTCGCTGGTAGCTTCAAGGTGAATGGCTTTCGTTGAGAAGCAGACGAAAAGACACACGTAGCCTTTTGACATGCGACATCCTCTGCCCCAGTAGGACTTGATGTCGAACGGGCCGGCGAAATCCACTCCCATGTTTGTGAATGCACGGGAAAAGGTTGTGCGTTCTTTGGGAAGGATTCCCATAAGTTGAGTTTGCGACCGTTTCTTGTGGATCGTGCAGACCTTGCAGTTATGTATGACGGACCGTATCAAGTTTTTCACCCTGGGAATCCAATACAGCGATCGGATGAGTCGCAGCATCAGCTGGTTTTCTCCGTGCACGGAAATTTTATGGATAAACTGGACAAAGAGACGGGACAACCTACAACCATACGGAAGAATGATAGGATGACGTTCATTGTAGGACAGATCGCAAGATGCGCTCAGACGACCACCAGCCCTCAGAATCTCATCTTTGTCGATGAACGGGTTAAGAGGCAGGACTTCACTTTTTCCGTCGATTTTAACCTTATATATTCTTCGCTGTAATATTGTTTTTGACAAATTGTTATTAAGCGTTGGGTCGTTGTTTTAATTTCGTTGGCCGAAATTGAACGAGACTCCGCTTTAAAGGAAGATTTCGCTTTGGGATTGATTAATTGATAGAATCTCATAATATAAGATATAACTCTCAAAGCCCGTGACAAATCAGAAAATCGATCGAGAATGTCGTGAAAGTCGCTTACTTTTGTTGTTGCATGAACATGCACCCTTTTTCCTTCAATGGTTGTGTCATAGTCCGATTCTTGTGCTGGCCATCTCGAATAGGCTTCTTGTAACCAAGAAGGACCCTGCCACCACAAGGAGTTGTTGACTATATCACTCGCCGAGAATCCTCTGCTGGCTAGATCCGCTGGGTTTGAGGACGAATCCACGTGGCGCCAATCTTTGTTTCCTACCTTGTCTACTAGCTTTGTTAACCTGTGGGCAACAAATGCTGACCCCGAACATGGAGGTTTTTGAATCCAAGCTAAAACTACCGTTGAATCCGTCATCAAATTCACCTTCAAATGAGCAAGGCTAAGGTTTTCAACGACAGTTTCAATTGTTTCGGCCAGTAACACTGCACCACACAACTCCAATCGGGGCAAAGATATTGTTTTGACCGGCGGTACCCTTTTTTTTGCCATAAGTAGGTTGACGAAAACTTTATCCTCAGTCTGAACCCTTAGAAAAACTGTCGCAACGTATGCCTTTTCCGAAGCATCGCTAAAGCCATGTATTTCTACATTATCGGTTTGCGTGAAATATACCCATCTTGGTATGCGGATGTTGTTTAATTCCGCGTAATCATGCGTAAATGCTTGCCAACGATCCCAGGTATTTGGAGATACGGTTTCAACCCAACCTGTTCCTTCTAACCAAATATTCTGCATAATGATCTTGGCGACGATTATAACCGGCGCAAGCGATGGCTGAAAGTATTGCCCTCTTTGTAATAATGCTACTATTTTCAATTGGTTTCGCTATAAAGTAGAAGTAATCGGAATGGGCGTTCCATCTGATGCCCAAAGCCTTTACTGCACTGGTATCTTCAAACTCTAAGAAATCTTTACTAAGTAAATGACCTTTTGGTATTCCTTGAAGTATTTTGCTAGAGTTTGAAGTCCATTTTCGTAATGGAAACCCGGCTGAATTTAGCACCTGTGATATCTCTTCTCGAGCTCTTATCGCGGCTTCGACGCTATGTCCCCCGGCGAGTACGTCGTCAACATACATACATTTTCGCAAAATGTCAGATGTGATTGGATGAGAGCTCTCCACATCATCAGCAAGCTGGTGTAATGTCCTTATCGCAAGGTAAGGAGCACAGTTTATGCCAAAAGTCACGGTTTTTAATTCGTACAAACTGATCGGATCTTTTGGGCAATTACGGAAAACTATTCGCTGATATTTTGTTTGATTTTGATTTACCCAAATTTGTCGATACATCTTTTCTATATCGCTGTTGAATACGTATTTGTACAGTCTCCAACGTAGTATAAGAATGGGTAAATCGGCCTGAAGTACTGGGCCTGGAAGAAGGACATCATTCAAACTCATGCCATTAGCGGTTGGGCATGATGCGTTGAGTACAACCCTGACCTTTGTAGTGGTGCTTTCTTCCTTTAAAACGGCGTGGTGAGGTAAAAAATAGCAGTCCGTTGAATCTGGTGAGATGTTTTTATTAATTTTTGACATATGTGCTAGTGACTCGTATTCAGATACAACCCGGTTGTACTCTGTTTGAAGGACAGGTATTTTCGCTAGTCGCGTCTCGTTCCGGTAGAACTGAGAGCATGCACTTTTCAGCGAAGGTCCTAAGCACACATTTTTCGGAAAATCCCGTTTAAAAGGTAGAGACACAATGTATTTTCCATCTGTATTGCGTGTCGTAGTTGCTTTGAAGAGCTCTTCGCAGTATTTATCATCTTCGTTGATGCCTTTTTTCTTTGGGACATCCTCCAGCTCCCAAAATGCAGCTAGCTGCTTGTCCAACGTGACTTCGTTAAAATACGATACGATATTGTTGGTTGGACTGACTGAACCCGCGCGACCAGTCAATATCCAACCGAACACGGTCTCTTGGGCGAGAAGCGTATTTAATACGTTCTTCCTCATTCCGCTTAAAATTATTTGCGGGTAAATATCTCCTCCTAAGACAAGGTCAACTGGCTCATTGACGAAGAATCTTTTGTCCGCCAAGACCAAGTCTGGGAACGATTGCCGCATCATTGCGCTTATCTGACAAGGCGGAAGATCCCCGGTTAATTGTGGTAAAACCAGCACGATTGCTTCTATATTAATTAACGGGTCTGTGGGAGACCGAAGTTGAATAGCAAACGCTTCTTTTACCTGCGCAGATACAGAGTTATTGATGCCCGAAACTTGGGCATGCAAGCGTTTTGATGGCATGCTGATTCTCCGTTTGAGTCTCTCAGTAATGAACGAGCACTCAGAACCAGAATCTATAAGCGCTCTAGCCGAAAAATGTATACCATTATAGTGTATGTTTACGCGTGCTGTTCCTAACAAAACTCCTTTACTTGTATTTGCGTAACAAGAATTTACATTTGTAACCGATTTGATGTCTCCTTTTTCAGACTCGCGTCTTGATTGAGCCTGGTTTGGAGTCGATTCTACGTTACCCGATGGATCAGTTGTTGCTCTTGGCTGAATTGGCATATGGAGCAACTTGTGATGTCTCGAATGACTAGTTCTGCAGTTAAATGAGCTGGTACATCTTGAGACTGTGTGCCCAGCAGATAGACAATTCAAGCAACTGCGAATGCTCTTCACGTAATCTACTCGCTCCGTCGGCTTTAGACGCAAAAATCTGTCGCACTTAGATAGCTTGTGTACATTGCTGTTGCACATTTTACATGTCGCCTTTGCTACACTGGCTTGAAAGGCGCCAAGCTTTTTTGCAGGTGTCTCTGCAGAAGTCCGAGAGCTTGGTGGTTTAGGTTTCGAAGCTATATCTCCCCTGAGACCTGTGACGGTTTCCAGTGTTTGAAACCGATTGGATAGGAATTTATCCATATCTACCCATTTAGAAATCTCAGTTTTATTTTCTATGGTTTGCTCCCATAGTGCCAGTGTCGTTTCTGGCAGTTTTGTCTAACACAAATATGTGAATATTGCATCCCAATTTGAAACATCAATCTGATGACACTGAAGCGACGAGATGCAATTATTAATGTCGCGTTGCAGTTTCTTGATGGAGCTACCGCATTCACTCTCAACTGCGTTTAAATAATACCTTAATAATACCTTTAATTGAGCATTGACCAGGATACGTTTATTTTCGTACCTGTCACATAGATTATTCCAGGCCGCACCAAAGCCATCGTTGGTTAATGGGGATCTCTGCACTATTTCCTTGGCCTCCCCTTGGGTTTTTTGCCGGAGGTGATACACCTTCTCAACTGGGGTAAGGCGCTTATTTAGAATGTATATGGCCGTAAACATATCCCTAAACGATGGCCACGAAAGATAATCTCCTTTAAAAATGTCTGTGTCACAAGGAGGGAGATGAATATTAAGCTCGCGACCTGACTTGTATTCGCTTTCCTTTTCAGTATTTGCGAGTTGCTCTGAAAGATCAGCGATTGCTGCTTGGCACCGCAAAAAACTGAAGTACGTGCTTTTATACTTCTTTTTAACCGATGCCAGGTCTTTGGTTTAGAGCTCTTTTGATGCGCAAAGCTCATCATAAGACCCCTTTACCTTTTCCCACAGAGCCTTTAATTCATCCTTTTGGAAAGTTAAGGAGTGTTTTGTGTGCTCTGATGGCTGCATAGAGTTGTAGTCAGATTCAAATTCTGCTACTGAATCTGCCTGACGAATAAAGGTATCCATTTTTGGCAACCAAAGACCACTCAATTGGACGCAAGAAAAGAAATTTGTCTGTAGTAATAGAAAACGCCGATTTGTAGGAAAATATTGCTACTAACCGCTTAGCCCGAAATAAGCCCAGTTCTTATAAGAACAACAAAAGATAATTTGTATATTTAAGTAATGACTTATTTATTTTCCAGCCAAGTGAAACTGTTGAGTACGTAATTACGTATATATGCGTATATGCAAAAGAAATGTGCAAGTCACTCGCCACCCAACTTATAAAAAATGTGATGTACGTGTGTAACTAATTAGAATCCACAATATGCAATTTATTTAAAATTTCTAATGAAAAAATTTTGTTTGTTCAAGCGCGGCTGTGATTTTGTGCAACAAACAAATAAATGGGGGAAACTACCCAGTGAAGTGATCAGCTATATGTACAAGCGCGCCACTAATAATAGACAAGTGCAATTTGAAAAGAAACCAAAGGAGTTTCGCAAACTATACTTGAAGTTACGCGATTAATAAAATGCAAATAAAAGTGAAAGCCAGTAAAATGAGAAAAAACTAAATTCTGTGCTTTGCAAGAAAATAATAAATTTTATCAATCTTGTGCTTCGGTAAATGCGACTGGTATTTTTACACAAACAACACCATATCAAGAATCAAAATGGACGTTCGCGCAATTCGTTAATGTTAGCCGATACACCAATAAACGTGAAAATGTTATATTTTTTTATTTTCGGAAAAATATTAAGCACTGAGTTTTCTCCCCTTTTTATTTTTACAAAATAATCACGCGCGTTTTTTTTTTTTTTGTTAAGATTCATACACACACAAGTGCAATGAAATTCAACCACGTACCTTAATGTGTTGTTATATGCCGTGTAGTGCGATATGCTGGTTTATTAAAAAAATGTGTTGCTGACACTAGTGGTGCTGTGATGCAAACGTGATGCTGTGATGCAATACAAAACGTTGATTTGATGAACAGCCGGTTAAGCGATGAACCAAAAAACTCTGCTTGTGTAGTAAGCCGAAGAAAAAACGCTTGATATAGCTCTTGTGGCACGTTGGTTGTGGTGCGAAAAAACTCAGGTTGTCGTAGACGTAGACGAACGTGATGCTGTTGTGACCAATGTGGAAAACTGTGGCGATCGGTTGAGGCAGTTGAAATACTCAGATGTGATGCTATGTGGACTGTATAATTTGGTTACTTTTTAGGCTCGAAGACCAATATTTTCGCAGGTGGCGTCGCACGAAGATGGAGCGCACCAGCGTAAAGTTGATGTAACGAAAAATAAGAATAAATAAAAGACACAGTGGTTTTAGTACAGTGAAATCAAAGGTCGTTTTATTTGTAGGTATCTGTGCGTTTAAATACTTTCATACACAAGAATTGGCTTACCAAACGAGGTGTGACAGCTGCGATATCTCCTTTCAGACGGTCTTCTAACAAGTGAAGAAGTGCTAACAAACGAAAAGGGATGTAGCCCACCGCACAGTAACTTTCGTTAAGTTTCCCCTCCAATAAGTTACCGTACAGTGGGGCTTATTGTTAGCGGCTGGAAAGATAGCCGTAACTTATATATGTGTTTGTGTGCTCTTACATCAAGTGACAAAACGCGGATTAGAGCGGTGCAATATATTTAGGTTGCGGACCTAAACAGGCAGTATATCGTTTCGTCAACAACATTTGTTCCACAACTGTAAACTGGGTGCCAAGACGTGTATGCTCTGACTGTTTGTGTGATGACAGGAGATACTACTTCATTTCGTCCTCGTTCACCACCAGACCCATTCGCTTTGCTTCTCTATCCAATCCCGAGAAGGCAGAACAGACGTAGCCCTTGTTTATATCGATAATATCGATGTCGTCGGCATACGCCAGCGATTATACGCTCTTGTAAAGTATTGTGCTTGAGCGGTTCAGTTCTGCGGCTCTTATTATCTTCTTCAACATCAGTTTAAGAAATCACACGAGAGGGAGTCACCTTGTCTGAAACCTCGTTTGGTATCAAACGGCTCGGACAGGTCCTTCCCTGTTCCGACGGAGCTGGTGGTATTGATCAACGTCATTTTACACAGCCGTATTAGTTTCGCGGGGAAACCAAATTCAGACATCGCGGCATAAAGACAATTTCTCTTCGTGCTGTCGAAAGCGGCTTTGAAATCGACAAATAGATGGTGTGTGTCGATTCTATTCTCGCGGGTCTTTTCCAAGAATTGGCGTATTGTGAATACCTGATCTATGGTGGATTTGCTAGGCCTAAATCCACACTGATAAGGTCCAATCAGTTCGTTGACGGTGGACCCCAGTCTTTCGCACAATACACTTGATCTTTTAACCTATGTATACTTAGAAGGCTGATTCCACGGTAGTTGGCGCGAATGGCGGGATCGCCTTTCTAGTGGATTGGGCAGAGCACACTTACACTGCATTGTAACACATTTACTAAAAACCCCTGGTAACTTCCTGAAAAGAATACGAATGTTTTTGAAACTAATTTACGATAAGAATGTTCAAAGCTCTATTCACCTTGAGCAAAAAATTTCGAAATTGCAGCCCGTAGATTCTCTCAAGGATGTGCCTTTTTGCGAAGGCTGCTCATCAATAGTCTTTGCGAATCGACGTGAGTGCCTTTGTAACATAGCTATGCTACAGGAAATGAAATGTAATCCAAATTGCGGCTGGTATTTTTTTGCTATCACATACTTCCATTTTCAATATTTATCACCACTAAATTGGACTATTTACCACCATTAAAATGCGAGCAAATTTTTACAGCTGCTGTTGTTGTACAGCGCCACTTTCGGACGGGTAAAATACTAAAATTTAGGCTAAGTTTTTTTAGCGAAAGGGAGGGCAGAACCGCAATTTTTGGGGATAGCCAAAAATTCGGATAAAATGTTAAGCTTTCGCATTTTAGCATATTTTAGCGATAGCGAAAGTTAGAATCCGGCTGCTGGTCGACACAGTTGGCTTTGATTTCTAAAACAACTTCATCAGTAAGAAACGGGATAATAATTCCAAATTTTCGTCTTTGTTTGATATATAATTGCAAAAAAAACGCGGTTTCATGAAACTTTCGCAAATATCAACAACACCAAATTTGTTTTTCAACATGGTTGACAACCGAAGAAGCCTTTCTTTCTTTGAACATCCAATCAGCCAAACTGCAAACATCTCGCCTTTTGTAATAGCATGATAGCCCAGACAAAAACTGTTTTTCTTGAAAACGGCTAAAAACGACGGCTTAAGTAAAACAAGATCAATTCATTACATCCCAGTTTATCAATTTCCATTTCCATTTTATTTACCGCAAGTTAACAAAATTGTAAAAGCTTGCATTAAATCATAAATGGAAATAAATCAGAAAATTTTTGAGGTTATGCAAATAAGTCAGTTTGTTTTGCAAACAAATGATAAAAAGTCACTTTTTTAAACTAGAACATAGGTTCTCACTTATATATTTTTTTCCAGTAAAAATTTTCCGTTGATTATTCGGACTTTATAAAAAAATGCACTTTAAACTTAAGAAATAAACCGGTTGCGCAAACAACGTGTCAATAAAGTTTTAAAAGTGTAACTTTGTTGGATTGCTGTCTAACGGTGATTTTTATTTTACAAAGACAAAGTGAAGTTTCTGTTATTTTGGAGTATTCCCTACAGAATGACATCAAAAAATAATGTAAAACTGCATTTACGAAATTGGACTTTCGCACAGCCAAATGAATCATTTGACCTAATGTGCGTTGGATCGAATCCAAGTTGAAGAAATCTGATGGGGAAATGTGGTGATCTCCGAAATAGCAGCTATAACTTCTACCAGAAATGTAAATTGTGTTTTTTTCAATATAAATTTTATTAAAAATTTTTGAATATAGTTACAAAGTCCTTTAAAAACTACAGTCGTCAGAGAGAAAATCTAAAAACGCAGTTTAATTATATTTGGCACATGGTTTCGTGAGTATGTTCATTGCTTCGTGTGTTTTGAAATTCTTTTGTTTTTGTCGCTCGGTGTAATTAGCTGCATATAACTACGCATTTCAACATTTGTACAAAAATTCAAAAAATATTCACCAACATTTCAAACTTTTTACTCAGAATTTTTATACAAATTTTAGGTAGGCAGTTTTATAGCCCATTAAATTATAGTAGGATAAAGTGCAAGTTTGAAGTGGCTTTAAACATCCTAGATTTTTTATAATTTTGTTTGCTGGTTGTGTCACGCATTTTCTCCCACACAAAGGATGTTCTAAAATTTTTTTACATGGAAGAAAATGCCCAGCATCGGAAAAAAATTACCAAAAATCAATGGTATTTTGTAGCTGCTGGAAACTTGCACGTCATCCGACTATAATTTAATGGACTATAAAACTGGTTACCTACCTAAAATTTTTCTAAAAATTCTGAGTAAAAACTTTGAATATTTGGAAAATATTTTTTGCATTTTCTTTAATTTTTGTACAAGTTTTGAAATGCGCAATTTATAACTGCTTGTATGTAAAATGAAGTAGACCTTTATATTATAAAAAAAATTTTAAATATTAATTAAACAAGAGAAATATAGACAAAACTGGTATAAATAAGGTCTTTCTTTTATTTCTGCCACTAGTATTATGAACTTCTTTCAACCACAAAGTACATTTATTGACTTAAGGTTTTTTGCATCGAGCTTTTTTTGACATAACTTAAGTTTATCAGATATGAACTCGCTAAAGTATTATTAAATGCGTATAAATTAATAATAATTTAAAAATTAACTCCAATACAAAATTTTGATCCCGAATAAATTTTAACCTTTACATTTGACGAAACGTGGTGAATAAAACTTGTACTACACAAGTTGCGAAAATAATCTTAAAAACTTACGTGTTTAATGGGGATTCCAAAATGATATAAAAGTTATAACCTTTAAGTTTTTCTACTGTTGTTATTACGATTTTAATCTAAAAGGATGCTTATCTATACTAATTATATAAAGAGAAGTCCCTTTTATTTGTAACAGGTATTCTCGCGAACGGCTGGTCCGATTTTCATGAAATTTTGTATATAAATAGCTTTCAGTAACCACCATGTTTTCGGCTAAAAAAAATTTACTTTTTTCGGGTAGGTGGACCAAGGACCGATCTATTCCAAAAAATCGTATTATAGTCCGATTTGCTTAAAATTTGGTACGTAAGTAGCTTTTTAGCATATAGTAGCATATATGATCCGTTTTTTCCGGGAAGTGGTCAAGGGACCGATCTATTCGAAAAAATCGTATTTACGGTCCGATTTGCTTAAAATTCGGTACGTAGCACAGTGCCGCGAAGGTGGACAAAAATACAAAAATCGACTGTCTTGAAACTTAGATGTTTTGATGTCAAGTTACAGCTAAATCTCCAACTAAGAGAAGTTCATAAGTTATTTTGTGATAAAAACAACTTTCAGCCTCACACACCCCCTCAAAGTACACCTATTTTCTACATACCATTTCATTTCGGCGATTCGCACATAAAAGTGGTCGCAGTTAAAAATTTGTTAAAAATACATTTTTATTCCTAGCAAGATCAACTTTTGCACTTTGATAAAGATATATGCGACAAACCAAAAAATGTATGGTTCATGGAAAAAAAATTTATACAAATATTTGTTTTTTATTAATAAATAAATATATGATTAAACATACCAAAATCCGAAAATTGGCAACCTTTGGAGACAAAAAAAAAAAAAACATCTTGAAAGTTCGTGAAATTTTTTTTTTTGGTTATGGTAGTTTGGACCTTCTACTAACAGAAACAATCGAAATCTCTTCCAACTTTTTCCAATATTTGAAAATTTTCAATTTTGAAAAAGTGACTAAATGCCTTTTTTTGGTATTATTTTAGCTGATCTATATTTACAATACTTTTTCTGAATGCCCTAAGATCTAAATTTTTGGTTCGCTCTTCAAAAATAAGGTGTTGAATTAAAGCTAAAAGTGCCAAAACAAAAGTTAAGAGGTACAGGGTGCTTTGAAATGAAAAAAATTATCAGCTAATTAAAATACTTAAATATGCATCACGGTATGGGAGCCAAAAACAAAGGTATACGAAGATTTACATATATATATATATACATATATATATATATATATATATATATAGAGCAATGACACCAGTTTACAAAAAGAAATATAAAACAGAGAAACAAATATTTAAAGGGTTCTGATCTCAGCTTTAATAAATACATTGTTGAAAGTGACGAAGCAGACAAAAGCATGGAATCATTTGAATCAGTGATCACTTCCTCCTCTTCTGAGGACTCTGAAACTGAGTGATTATAACAACTAGTTCGGTTTTTATTAACATATTATATGTTATTACCATATAACAGCTATTATTACTTACTTACTTAACAGTGATTATGCTTTATTTTAAATGAAATCAAAAGAATTTTTTTTTCTAAAGGTTAACATGTAAGGAAAACCGACTTAATTTTTCAAATTACCATATGTATTCACTTAGGAAGTAAAGTTTAGACGAATTTTGACTATTAAGACTATTTTTCTTATATTTTGATATGGCATATTTCATTTTTAAATAATCATGTGCAAAAACTCGATGTTTTTTTAATGGGTACCCGTTACAAAAAACCGATTACTTTCTTAAAATTAGAGTAATATAGACACTTCAGATGTAAAGTTTCAATAAATTCTGACGACTCCTTCCTGTTTTCGTAAACACCACAATCAGCAATGATTATGCCTTATTTGTCTTTCATATAGTAATGTAAAAAAAAAATCTTTTTTTTTTTAATGGGTACCCGGTACCGAAAAATCGATTGCATTTTTGAAATAAGCATGGCTTAGTCCTTTTAGGTGTAAAGTTTCAACAAGTTCTGAATACTATTTCGGTTTTTATAAACATATGTCTACGATGATTATGAGTTATTTTGCCTTTTTATAAAATTGTAAAAAAATTTTTTTTTTAATTAAATGGTAAGAGATGCTGAAAAACGTTTTTTTTTTTCTTAAATTGCCGTGATATAGTCCTTTCAGGTGTAAAGTTTCAGCCCATTCTGATGCCTCCTTCCACTTATATCAACACATGTCCACAATGACTATTTTCATATAAAAATGCAAAAAAAACTCGGTTTTCTCGAAATGAGTAACCGGTATAGAAAAACCGATTTCATTTTTGAAATTAGAGGGGCATAATACTTCTAGGTGTGAAGTTTCAGCCAATTCTGACCACTCCTTCTATTTTTGTCCATCATTTGTATGGAGTCGCGGCACTGTGCGTAGGTAGCTTTTTAGCATATATTAGCATTTATGATCCATTTTTTCCGATAAGTGGACCAGGGACCGATCTATTCGAAAAAATCGTATTTACGGTCCGATTTGCTTAAAATTCGGTATATAAGTAGCTTTTTAGCATATATGATCCATTTTTCCCGAGAAGTGGACCAGGGACCGATCTATTCGAAGAAATCGTATTTATGGTCCGATTTGCTTAAAATTCGGTACGTAGGTAGCTTTTTGCCTGGATAAGCTTATAGATTCCTGTTTTCCAATTTTCATGCAATTTCGAATATAAATAGCTTTGAGCAACCACCATATCAAGAGGCGAATTCGTCACTACGCAAGATTTATTTGCGTCAATCAGAAACAACAGATACTGCCAAAATATAATTATAATATATAATATATCTCAACTAATATATATTTTGAAAGCCGTTTCTTAGCTTTCGCAAGGCTCGAGAGCGGCTGAACCTATTTTTTTGAATCTGCCACCTGCCGCACGTGTCCCAAGGATGGTTTTAGGCTGAAACAAAAATCTATATGTAATGGGGGCGTGACACCCCCCATACAAACCGAATTTCTCATGCTACATTTCTCTGAAACTGTGCATGGTAGAGTTCTGGAACTTGGTATGGAGATACACGAAATCAATCGCATACTCATGCAGGAAAAGGGCAGCTGTTGGAAAGGGGGGCGTGGAACCTCCCATATAAATCGAATTTTTATACTGTATATCTCTGAAAGTATTCATCGTACAGTACTGGAACTTCGTATGGACATATGTATGTAGTCGAAATCAAGCCCATACTCATGGAGAAAATTGGGGCTATTTGAAAAGGGGGTGTTAGGCCTACAAACGTACCGACCTTTAGCTATCTTTGAATGTATTTATAATTCTTCTGTAGGTGTGTTTGTCAGTGAAATCCTCCTAAATGGTTGTACGGATTTTAACGAAACTTTTTGTGTGTGTTTGGGTGGGTCTCTGGATGGTTTAGCTTCACAATTTAATCCGACAGTTGGCGCCGATTTGGCTAATGTTTTAAATATGTATGCAATACTATTGCAAAAACGTGCTGCCAAGTGGCGCTGAAGTCGAGTTATTACTAAAAATAGCCAAGTGAGAAAAGGGGCCGTGAAGGTCAGATTAAATCGACCTGTTGCACCATTGGGTATATCGAACGCTCCTGCGTTGCGATTGGCCCAATGGATGTGATTTTCCAATATTATTATGCGTTCAAACTTTTAAGGTATTTCGTCTGAAATAAGTATATGTATATTGCATTTCTGTAGAACAATGATTCGCACCCATTTTGAAATTGCCACCAACTATACTGTAAAGCTTCTAGGACATTCACTATAGAACCGGGTCATTGTTGCCGCCAGGGAGTGAAGAGGAAAAAATGTATTTCGCTTTGCGAATAACCGTGCTATGAAATGCCGCACAACTGAAGAATTTCAAGAAATTCTTCACGGATTTAACACTTTCCTAAGGTTATTTAAAGCGGCAAATGACCACCAAATCACAATCTTAGCAGACGAATGTGCCAATGAAAATCGTAAACGTGAATTGTTGGTGAAAATGTTGGACCAAAAAGTTTCAATAAAGTAAATAAAAATTTTGGGCGGGGCGAAGTTCGCCGGGTCTGCTAGTTACTTATCTAGCTTTTAATCACATGCTGTAAAACAGCCGTTAGGGACGTGTGTTACAGTTGTTGACTTTAAAACAGCTACCTGCCCAGAAGCACATTGGCTTTGGCGGTTTAGTCATTTGGTGTTTTCCCGACTTTTTGCGACGCGTTTTCGGTTTGTTCATAATTTTTTGCGGTACTACTGGATTAGTTTTGCAATGTTGTTTTTATTTTTTTGATATTGGTGTTATTACTGATCCAACGGATTATTGATTGGGGAAATGTCGAGTTCATATACACCAGTTGAATATGCAAATATACATTTCATTTACGGGGAATGCCAACGTAACGCCAACGCTGCTGCCGAATTATACCGAGAGAAGTAAGAGAGATATTTCCTATGATAAAAAAATTACCTTTAAGTTTCACTTTGATTTAGGCGCAATTTGAAATAAGTACATAATAAAAAAGTTATCGTTGTTTAAGGTATCCCAACGGACATCATCCGGACTATCGCGTTTTTATAAGAGTCCATAACTCTTATTGTAAAGGAAGGAATCCTGCCATGGGTCCTGTGAAAGGTGATGATGGGAGACCACTACTACCAATGGATGTCGAAGAGGAAGTTCTTCAGGAGGTTAGAGGAGACCCTGGATTTCGGTTCGCCAAATTACCAGACGAACGGAAGAGCGGGTGTACGGTCCACAATATTCTGAAACGTCATAATCATGAATCTTCATGCCATAAAGACGGGTACATGAACATGCACAACCTGCATCAATGGGCGCTTGGAAATCCACATGCAATAAGAGAAACCCGTTCGCAGACACAATTTAATATTAATCTGTGGACAGGAATAACAAATGATCAAATTATTGGACCCCACGTACTGCCCGCTATGCTGAACCGTGAAATTTATTTAGATTTTCTGGAAAATCATTAGGAACGAGGCAGGCCATGTGGTTACAAAACGATGGATGTCCAGCTCATTACGCTGGTCAAGTACGGCGACATTTGGACGGACGATATCCGCAACGATGGATTGGACGCTTGGGTCCCATTTTATGGCCACCTAGATCCCCGGATTTAAATCCTTTAGACTTTTTTATTGGGGCTGCTTCAAAGATTTGGTGTTTAGAACTTAAATTACCACCATCGAACAACTGCGGGAGCACATCAATTCAGCCGCCGAACAAATAAAAAATGAGAATTATGCACACGGAATTAAAAGATCATTTATTAAGAGATGAAGGATGTGGTAGTAGGCAGCCATTTTGAACATCTTTTATAATAAATAATAAACTAATACCGAAACACATTGGCTGCATTTTTTTATTCATTCTGAACGTTTGGAATAAGCTTTTTTGTTTATTTATTCTTTAGAACGTTCCTGTTGATATGTTGACGTATATTTCAAACGCATTCTGTTTATTCCGGCTGTGAAATGGGATTATCCGGAATGTATAAAGAAACGCAGCCATATGTTGTTGTTATTTGTCCCATATCATTAAAAAAAAGGTAAACCTTTATTATTTGAAATTTCCCCGAAGACTTTTAAACCAGCATCCTTTTAGATTCAAATCGTAAAACAACAGCATAAAGACTTATAACTTTTATATCATTTTGGAATCCCCATTAAACACGTAAGTTTTTAGGATTATTTTCACAACTTGTGTAGTACAAAATTTTTTCACCGCGTATCGTCAAATGTAGAGGTAAAAATTTATTCGGGATCAAAATTTTGTATTGGAGTTAATTTTTAAACATTTTAAACACAATAATTGAAAAAGTGTTATACTCTATCGATAGCGGAATAAGTTTAGATAAAAATAAAAAAGACGCAACTTCAAAAAGTTTTTATTTGTAGAAACGGCATGTAAAAAATCGACCGAAAGTACAGATTTTTCAAAAATATAAAAAAGTCAAAAAATCTCGAAAACCATGACACTATTTATAAGTTTTTATACTTTTCTTTGGTAGACCATAATGTCGCGTACTGGCGGTTAAAGGGTTATCCATGGCTTCCTGCACACCCTGTATATGTATGTTAATTTATGGGAATTTATTATAATAATAATAATAATAGATTGGCGCTTACACATATGTTAGTGTTTGGCCGAGCTTCTCCTCCGATTTGTGGCGTGCGCGTTGATGTTGTCACACAAAGCGGAGGGACCTACAGTTTTACGCCGACTCCGAACGGCGATTGTATTTTTATGAGAAGCTGTTTTTCATGGCAGAAATACACTCGGAGGTTTGCCATTGCCTGCCGAGGGACGACCGGTGTTAAGAAAAAACCTTTTTCCTATATTTTTGCGATGTTGCTTTGACCAGGGCTTGAACCCAGGCATTGTGGAGTGGAAGCGCGCACTGCTTACCACTACACCACAGCGGCCGGTAATTTATTATATTTTTTATAATTTGTTTCCTTCTTTTTTTAATCTCTCTTACTGCCAGATTTGGCAGATTACACATTGTACTGTTCGTTTTTCGTATTAAATACTTTTGGGTCCCACTGCTTATCATTAAGAGAATTTTGGCGAGGAAAAATTTGCGTAGCAATTGTCCGAATCCGACTGCAGGTCACAAATAATGTCGCGCTTAGCTAAGAAGAAGGAAGAAGACCTGGTCTGGTGACACCTCGGGGAAGAAAATCGGCTAATAAATGGCCTCGTTATTTAAATTTTCAGGAAAATTGCATCAAGATTGCATTTTAAATTCATTATTTTGAACACGCTGACGAGGAAAGGAAAGAGTTATGTCTAAGCATATCCTTACTAATATTATAAATCCGAAAGTGAGCTTGTTTGTTTGCTTTCACGCTTTAACTACTCAACCGATTATCATGAAATTTTGTACACTGCTGTCATTTAGCCCAACTTAAAATAAGGATAAATTTAATCTCGATTAGACAGGGGGGCGTGGCACCTCCCATACAAACGGCATTTTTCATACTGTATTTCTCAGGAAATATTTTTAACAGATTACTGGAACTTGGTATGGAGATATATAAAATCATTACCTACTCGTGGATGAGGGCTGCCACCTTTTAAAATAATCAAAATTCAACTTCAATTAAGGGAGTTATTTATTTGAAAATTATATTAAAAAATGAATGTCAAGAGGTTTAAAAAAGCTGTATCTCGAATATATTTTGAAAAGGGTTGCCACCTGTTTGAAAAGTCAAATTTAAATACATTATACGCAAGCTATCTGAAGAATTAAAATATGGTTGTCTAACGAAATATTGTTATGAAACCTTTAGTTCGAAAGTTTTGAATAATATTTAAGTCTTTCACCTTTTTAAAAATTAAATTCAATTGTTTTAAATCAAATATTACAGTAAAAGGCGGCAATGGTTCTGGCAGTTGATTTATCGGTGGTGATTTGAAATTTACCCCTGCACAACTCAACCCTGGTGTCTCCGAATGAAGCTTTAAGAAAGTTTTAGTTTGAAAAAATGTTGTTTTTTAATTGAGTTTTCTTGACATTTTACTCAATGTAGCACTTTGAAATTTCATTCACTCAGCGAAGCGCTTTGACCCAGTTCGATGTTATTCAAAACGGAAGCATAAACCAACTTTCAATACGCTCAGAAATTCAAGTGTATTGATTCGAATTTGTTTTCAAATCGCTTTTTTATTTCTCACATCGGTTAGAAAATAGGTATAAACACATCACTCATTTGACTCGAAGTGAAAAAAGGCTGGTTTTCTTTATAAAGCCCGTTTTAAATTTGAATTATTATTATAACAAACTTGAATTCTTGTTCGATTCCACCGCGCAAATTAATTATTTAAGAAATATCGAATAAAAATAAAAATTTAGTTTACTTTTGAATACGGTTTCAGCAAGTGCGCTATAACGACACAGGTATAAATGTTTGAAAGAAATATGTGTTGAGTCAAATCAGATTTTTGTTAATGCGGTTCTCGTGTAGGTATAAACAAGGTATTTTTTATTTTTTTATATATAAATACGCCACAAGAAAATTTTGTAATCCCTTTTCTGAAGGCACCGTTCGCTCGATTTCAATGAAACATACACCGATTTAAAGGATATAACTTGCTCTAATCCAGAAATGTTAATCCCGATACATAGGGGGCGTGGCATCTGACATATAGTCTAAAATGTGAAAACCACTATATCTCTAAAACCAATTATGCTGGAGAACTGCAACTTAGCACAGATGCATAGATTGTAAATACCCTACTTAGGGTGAAAAATGGTAGGTACTGGAAAAGTGGGCGTGGCACTTCCCATACAAACTGAAATTCTCATATCGCTTATCTCTGGAACTGCTTATGCTAACGTCCTGAATTTTGGCACAGCTATTTACGCTAACAGTAACGTGCTTACGGCGAAAAGTGGTAGATTTTGGAAAAGAGGGCCTGGCACCGCCCATACAAACTGAAATTTTCATATCGCTTATCTCTGGAACCACTTATGCCAACGACCTGAAATTGGAGACAGCAACATATGTGGTCAATACCGTACCGCCGTAAGTACGCGAAAAGTGGTGAATAATGGGAAAGGGGGCGTGGCACCGCCCATAAAAACTGAAATTCTCATATCGGTTATCTCTATAACCACCTATTATAAGGTAATGGAATTTAATACACCTACATTTATACACATACAAAATCACGAGAATCATTCAATTGGGAAGCATTCTCCCCCAGATTTTAAAATAACATTGAATGATTGTTGTTTTGTGCAAAAGTTTTTAGAAGGATCAGTGTGATTGTCTACCGAAATTGGCGAAGGGAATGAGAGCTATCCTAAAAAATCATATTTATGATCAGATTTGTTTCACTTTTACAACACATATTAGTAACATAAAATTTGGTGTAACTTGGTGTCGTGTGATGAAAAAATATTGGGTTTTGGCCGAGTCTTGACAAAAACCCGGTTCGGGGGAAAATGAAACTCATGATAAGGCTGATTATCTTTTGTTGAAAATCTTCAAGATACTTTCTCAACCGATTCTAATGAAAAAAAGAAAGAGTTTATGTAGATGTGGGCAATTTAGTTCTTAACCTCCAAGAGGCTCTCAGACAAATATAATCGAAAAAACTTATTTACGGTCTGAATTCGTATATGTTTTACTTATTAGTCAGTGATGAACATCTCATCTATACATATAAATATATATGCATATTTTTTATAAATGAAAATCGAGGTTCCTTTTTCGGTCTCATTTCAAAAGCTACTGGAGAAATTTGGAGGAGACTTGGTAGAATTAGCATTAATCAATCCGGTATTAACGTTCATAATTCGATTTGAAGTTTTCCTGTAAATTCGCTATAAATTCTGTATATATAAATACGCCAGAAGAAAATTTTGCAATCCCTTTTTTGAAGGCACCGTTCGCTCGATTTCAATGAAACATACACTGATTTAAAGGACATAACTTCCTCTAATCCAGAAATGTCAATGCCGACACACAGGGGGAGTGGCGTCTGACATATAGACTAAAATGTGAAAACCACTATATCTCTAAAACCAATTATGCTGGGGAACTGAAACTTAGCACAGATGCATAGATTGTAAATACCCTACTTACGGTGAAAAATGGTAGGTACTGCGAAATTGGGCGTGGCACTTCCGATACAAATTAAATTCTCATATCGCTTATCTCTGGAACCACTTATGCTAACGTCCTGAAATTGGACACAGCAACATATGTTGTACTTACGGCGAAAAGAGGTATAGTTTGGCGTGTCACCGCCCATACAAACTGAAAATCTTATATCGCTTATATCTGGAACCGCATATGCTAACGTTCTGAAATTGGACACAGCAACATATGTTGTCAAAACCGTACCTACGGCGAAGAGTTAGATTTTGGAAAAGGGGGCGTGGCACCGCCTATGCAAACTGAAATTCTCATATCGCTTATTTCTGGAACCACTTATGGTTACGTCCTGAAATGTGACACAGCTATTTATGATATCAATACCGTAGTTATGGCGAAAAGTGGTAGATAATGGGCAATCGGGCGTGGCACCGCACTTAGAAACTTAAATTTTTATAGCGCTTATCTCTGGAACCGCTTACGCTATC
>NW_023461970.1:0-1744 GCF_013731165.1 Rhagoletis pomonella
GCGGACATAGTTTTTTTCATTCCAGCTGTTAATATAACATGAATTTTTTAGTTAATTTTCATGAAAGTTACACGTATCGTCGAGAACATGTTTACATGCAGAATTTTAAACAAATTATTATTATTCTCCATATAAAATGTACGAGTATGGCTTATTAAATGTTAACTTATGCGAAAACCTAAATATTTCGTAACCTAGGGTTAATATTGATGGCGTCGTGGCAATTCCCAGAAATTTAATAATTTGTCTGTGGATGGAGGACAGCGAGGGGAAGACGAAAGCAGATCAATAGCAGAGAACTTAGATAGATAGAGAAGGTGCAAATTTGTGGAACGTAAAATTGTTTGGCTGAAAAATAAATCCATGGAATTTCACCACATTGCGATTAACATTTGAACACGAGTTACCAGCAAAAAACGTAAATATTCTGTTATGTTGCAAGTGCCTGGCTGCGTTGCTAGGTAGCTGGTGAATGCAGAAACATTCATGTATATGTTTTTATAAAAATTAATAAATTAAAAGTTAAATTATATGAATTGTACTTTTATATCAGTTAGCATTTCGGATCTTCATATATGCATGACCATTTGTTAAATATAATTTATTGAGTAGTTAATATTGCTTTAAAGCATGTGTTCAAGTTCGCTTCTTGTACGAGTATATAGTATATGTATATATAAATATATATAATATATGTATATAGTAGGTAGTAAAAATGCATGTTAGTTGAAAAGAATTCTAAAATTGGTAAAAAATTCATATTAATAGTTTTGATTAACTAAACAAAATATGAAAATTGTTTATATTGTATTAAGTTATATCAAAATTCTTGTTCGAAGAAACATACATACATATGTATGTGCCGGTGTATGCTCTCACTCCAAAACTTATGAAAATTATGTACACAAGCAATTAGCAAACTCTTTGGTGACTTGTCGTCGGCATTTTAAAGGGGCTTTTGGTCGAAAAATCTATTTTTTTTTCTTATGGTAGCTGCTATGCTATTTACATATAATGCAACAAACCACAATTTTCTAGCTGCTTTAGTTTTTTCACAATTTCACTTTAAACATGGACACATTGACAAAAAAAAATGTACAAATGCAATGCACTTGTTAACTTCAAGGTGTTTTCTTGAAAAGTAATTTTTGAGTTTTATGAACATTTATTTTGAGCAAATGTGTTGCATGGTCATTTTCCACTGCAATACTCGTATTACATGTAATTAATGGGGCATATTCATAGTCAAAATAAAGTTATTTTTCATGGCAGAAATACACTCGGAGGTTTGCGATTGCCTGCCGAGGGACGACCGCCGTTAAGAAAAAACCTTTTTCTATATTTTTGCGATGTTGCTTTGACCAGGGCTTGAACCCAGACGTTGCGGAGTGGAAGCACGCACTGCTTACCACTACCGACGAGCGGTTTATTGCTAATTAGTTTAGAGTTTATAAAGGATTTTCTTTTGTAAAATTTTGTCGTAAGCGTCATTTGTCCACAATTTGGCAGCCAGTTTGTATGAAATACGACAAAATGTGATTAAAATTTCTACCAAATTAACGACACTTTTTACTCAATATCCCGGAAACTAAAGGATATATCCGAAAATGGAGAACGCCATTTTTAAGATATTGATTAGTTTAATATGACTGCATCACCAACTAAATTTTTACTAAATTATCGAAAAAGTTGTAGTCAAAATCTCGGAAACTAAAGGAGATATCTAAAAACTGATAACACCAAT
>NW_023461970.1:1844-5193 GCF_013731165.1 Rhagoletis pomonella
CATATAGAGATTGCATGTTACGAACGTTAGGTCGATCGTTGACTCATACCCATTTCTGCTGAAAGTCGGAGCAGGGATTTTGTTAAGGAGGACCAAGTCGAGCGTTGCTAAAAAATCAAGCAGGGCTTTGCCCTTAGCGTTCGTCTTTCGAGAGCCCCATTCGGTTGACCGTGCATTGAAGTCGCCCGCAATAATGAGATTTTCCTTGCCCCGGGCATCAGTGACAAGGCTATCGATGATTCTATTGAAGTCAATGAGATCTATGCTGGGTGGAAGATAGCAGCTGTAGACGTGAAGGTCGCCGAATTTTGCTCTTGTAAAGCCTGTGAACGATGAGGCTAACTCGATTTAAGATGCTGATGGGTTACACCTCCAAATAGCGGACTTCCGCTGGTTGTCAGAGCAGCAATTGGGGCAAGTTCCCACGAAGTAAGTTTCGCTTAGTATCGCCGCATCGATTCGAAGTTATTTAACAGAGTGCGCAAGCAGGTCCCGAGCTGCTTGGCAATGGTTCAAGTTTAATTGCATGAACCTCATTTTGGTAATCTACTGATCGCATTGTTGTACACTGGGCATCTAATACTTCCCGTGTAGTGTTTTGCCGCTTCGGGGTTCTTATTAACACAGATCATGCACCGAAAGCCATTCTTGCAGTCTTTCGACTCGTGCTCCCTTTCTCCACATCGTCTGCAACGATCTGACCTATCTTCGTTGCAACAGTTTTTTGCCACATGCCCGAATTCCAAGCAGCGGAAACATTTTTGTGGTCTACGGGATTCCCTTACTCTGCATACTACCCAACCAATTTATATCTTTCCAGCCTCCAGTACTTTCTTGGCTGCTTCAGCTGGCAGCTTAATGACAGCTGCTTGAGTGTCTCGGTAAGATTTTCTCAAGCTTTTTATGGCAGAAGGCTCAAGGTCAGTCAGCCCGAACTGCTTTCTGAAGGCATAAGTGATTTCCTCTCTGGTTGTTACTTCATCTATGTCTTTATATTCCAGAAGAATTTCGTGGGTCAGTACACGAATATCCGCCTGGTCCTTGAGTATCATTTTCATTGCTTCGTGTGCTTGGGCTTTTGCGGGGGCATCCTTCGTCTTGAGTTGAATAATCATTTCCCCTTTTTGAGTTTTACGTATACGGGAGACGTTGTCACCGAAATCGTTAAGGGATGGCTCGGTTTTAATCTTTCGCGAGATCTCGGCATAAGAAAGACTTCCGCTTTTTGATATGATGATTGCATCAGTCCATTGATCTCCATTTTGGTTGGTTGTGAAGTCGATCGTGGGTGTTGGTGCATTGGTGTGTTTGCTTTGCATTGGCGCAGACTTCATACTCTGCGTAGAGGGGCTGGGATTACTACGGTTGCCAGGCTTTGAGTTTTGCAGAATAGGATTGTGAGCGGAGCTAGATTGACCAATCGAATTGTTGCGTACTCTTTCGATATTTGTGCAAGAGCGCTTTTTGGCTTGTTGGGGCGAATTGCCCACTGCTGGGTCGTCGGAGGTATTATTTCTCGTTCTCTTCATTTGTGAAGAAGAAGAAGAAGTGGCGGTCGATACTATTGCGTTTGCTTTTGCCTGCTTTGCAGCTTTGCAATACGCCCAATCAAGTTACGCATGTGTTGGTTTACGTGTCTCTGCTTTTGGTCGAACACCAGAGCAGAGAGCTCGCTAATGAGATCACCGATCACTGAGAGAGCGTCAATCTCGCCTACGCAGCTGTCATCTTTGTGCTCGGGTAGTTCACTACTTTTGCATTGCTCTGCAAGTGCAGGTACCTCAACAGCAGGTGCGGGTAACTCAACAGCGGACTTAAGGCTCCGTTATGCACACTTGGCATTGCTTAAAAGTTGTCACATCAGGAATCTGTTAAATGAACTTCGCGCGTAAGCGGTTACCCAACGCACAGTATTACATACGTAAAAGTCTGTTGGTTTTTGATTTCTACGTAAAAATGGTATAGCAGCGCATGCAATGCCAAGTATGCATAACAGAGCCTTTAGTCAAATTAGTTATGTTGTTCACATCGCACGTGTTGGACGTGTGGTTCGCAGTAGGGGCCGCCGGGGATGAGGCGTGTTGTGTCACGTATACCTCGTCTGCTGTCTTCAGGCGAGCGCGATATTCTGCTGCTTCTTCGAAATGGGTTGATTAAGCAATTTATACTCTCATTGCGGTTAGCCACGGCATTTTCAGCATTTTGTGTGGCAGACATTGTAGTTTTAAATCATCATCAGATTGATTTTAATAATGCAACGCTGTCACAACTTTGAGCGTGGGTTGCGTCTTTGATAACTTTGGCAGTGGAGAGTTCTCTTTTGTTTACAAGCTCACACTCAACTGTGTGCGCACACAAAGTGACCCTGCAAAAAATTGTGCGACTAATCTCTAAAGGTAGTATTCCGAGATTACTCTCGATCGGGTACAATTTGGCATTAATTAGTCGTACTCGTCTCATACGGGTATTATTGGAGATCAATTAGTCGATAACTGGAAATCAATTATTCCCCGACTCCTTTTTAACGGGCGCTATTAACGATTTAATGACATGTACGCACTTAGTCAATGAAATTTCATGTGCTTCATTGGAACAGGGAGAGAGTATTCGCTCAACAAAACTGAGAACCCCGGTTCGAATCGCAGCTGGAGCAAATTTTTATACCCGAGCGCACTTGTGCACAAGGGTATATTAATTTTGTTCACATAACGGTTGTTTGTAACAGCCAAAACGAATCGAGATAGATATAGACAAATGTATACATAAATGATCAGGATAAAAAAAGAAATCGATTAAGCCATGTCTGTCTGTCCGTCCGTCTGTCCGTCTGTCCGTGTACACGATAACTCGAGCAAAAATTGAGATATCTCAACGAAATTTGGTATGTAGGTTTCCCTTAATCCAAGGTAGTTGCTATTGAAAATGGGCGAAATCGGACTGTAACCACGCCCACTTCCCATATAACGGTAATTTCCAGAAATACGAAAACTGCGATATTTTAGTAACTACTGAAGATAAATCACTCAAAATTGGTATTTACAATAATTTTTTTACAAAAAATAATAATATTATACATTTTTGGAAAATGGGCGTAGCCACGCCCACTTATGGTTACATGTGTATATCTTGGTAACCGCTGTACCAATTTCTACCAAACTTGGCACAGTTGTCGGCCTTCGTACAGCATACAAAATCGCCTGAAATTTTTAAAATCGGACGATAACCACGCCCACATCCCATATAACGGTAATTTAGAGAAATACAAAATCTTCGATAAATCAGTAAATATTGAAGCTAATTTATTCAAAATTGATGCTTGCAACAATTCTTTACCAAGAAATACGTTTGT
>NW_023461970.1:5203-6921 GCF_013731165.1 Rhagoletis pomonella
GGTATTTAATGTTCGGCTCTGCCCGAACTTAGGCTTTCTTACTTGTTTTATTACAAAAATAGCAAAGCCTTGAAAAAACAAAATTTGTTGCTCCGCAAACTTGAAAATAAGCATTCCGCAAAGTGTACCGCCTTAAAGTTCTCTTTTAAACAGAAGGAGAAGAAGTATATATATAAAATACAAGTTTTAAAAAAGAGTTTAGAAAAAACTGCCCAAGAATATACAAACATGGAGGAACAACTGAAGGGTATATTCACCAGCGGGCAGATAAATAAAATGAAAAATGCGGACAAAAGGCAGTATTGGGAAGAGAATGATATTGCCCAATCAATCACACTTACGTTCAGGTTGCAATGCTTAGAGGTCTGTATGCACTTGTAATAAAAGAAAAAAATATTTTCAAAAATTGTATCTCTTCAGGTTTGATATCTTGTTGGAACCAGCCGATTTTTTACGATTTTGACTACAAAATGACCCCGTCTATTTTGAAAAGTATTTTGGCGGAAACAAAACGATGCGGATACACCGTAGTTGCACTGGTATGCGATCTTGGGGTACAAACAGAGCTCTTTTTACGGAGTTAGATGCCAATCAAGACAAGCCTTGGTAAATGACAGAATAATTAATATAATAGTATAATAGTAATATATGTATAATACATATATGTATTTGATTTTCAGGTTCATTTTCGACAACGATGAAATCTTTGTTTTCGCAGACGTTCCCCATTTATTAAAACTTATAAAGAATCACTTCCTGGACCAGGGGTTTTTAATAAATGGGAAAACTGTCCAAAAAGATATTGTTTTGGAGCTTCTGGCTTGTTTCCATCACGCACAAAATTACTGCCACTCACTTCAACATCAGTGGAGCACAGAGACAAAATGTGAAAATGGCAACTAAGCTATTTTCACATATCGTAGCGCAAGCTATAACGAGAGCCGCAAGCTTGGGTCACCTAAATGGCAAAAATTGGGAAAATGCCACCAGCTTTTCAAACTCGTAATATGATTATTTTTAATATAACAACAGCATATGCATACATTTACAGACAAACGATAGGTTCGACATCTTGAATGTTAGGGTACCAAAACGCTGTCACGCTTACGGACTTTCCCTGGATATCTAAACTGCCATACTTGACCAATGAGTAGCAGCGCTGCTTGCACTGGTCCAGAATCGGCATATGGTTTGCTGGTGCTCTGCCGCAAGCTTTGCTGCTCCGCCAAAGATGTCGCCGATCGTAATCCAAGTTCAGAACCCAAATAAAAGCCGCAAGATGTCGCTGGTGACAAATCTGAGTCCGGAACCGGAACCGATCACAGGGTGTTCCGCTGATGGAAATCCGAGAAATCCGATACCATTCACAACCAGAATCGATCACAGGGTGTACCGCTGATGGAAAGCTGAAAAATCCGATACCATTCAGAACCGGAATCGATCACAGGGTGTACCGCTGATGGAAATCTAAGAAATCCGATACCAGGTGGTTTATATGTCGAAAATTAGTAAAGTGTGTTGGTATGCAGTCAGAAATATAAACAAAACGTACATACGTACATATGTATATACATATATAGATGCTCCACCCCTAGAAAAGTGTGTTAATAATGTGTACATAGTTGATTGCTAAGTATTTAATATGTATGTGTATATATACATATATATGAATGGAAAGGTCTGTTGATGTTGATGATGAGAACAAATAAAATTTAATT